>NC_048897.1:60822445-60884543 GCF_011077185.1 Oxyura jamaicensis
GGGGGGGCGGGCGGCTAGCGGGGCCGCGGCGCTGCCTCTCCCTGCCCGGCGCCGGGCCGCCCCCCCCCCCCCCCCTCGCCCCCCGCCCCGGCGCCCGCCTCAGCCGCCGCCGCTCCGGGCAGGGAGGAAGGGCCGGGAGCCGCCTCCCGCTGCCCCCGGCCGCCCCCTCCCCATGCAGCCCGGCCCGCTGCCGGCAGCCCTCCCCGGGGGGATGTGTCCGCGGCCGCTGCCGGGATAACCGGCGCCCCGTCCGCCCCCGTCCCGGACGGAGGATGCTGCCCGCGCCCGTGCCGCGGCGGGATCCGACTCGGGCAGCAGCGGCCGCTTCCCCCCCCCTCGGCTCCGGGCACCGCCGCCGTGGAGAGATGACTTCGAGGCACCAGGCGGACTGGATCCCTTACAGGTGAGCGGCCGCCGCGGGAGGGGGCCCCGCCGCCGCTGCCTCCCAACTCGGGCCGGTGCCGCTCCGCCAAGTTGAGAGCCGCCGGCAGCGAGGGCGGCTCCCCCCGCAGCTCCAACCCCACCGGGCACCCGCTGCCCCCGGGGGCCGCCGAGAGTGCGGCGGGGTCGGGCCGGGCCGGGTACGGCCGCCGGTCCCCGTGAGCGCCGAGCGGCCGGCGCCGCCGCCATGGCGAGCAGCGGGATCGCCATGGTAGCGCCCGGCGGGCGGCTGCCATTGGCTCCGCCGTTGCCATAAGCTACCGGGGCCGCCGCGGCCGCTGCCCGGGAGCCCCGTGCGTCAGCGGGAGCCGGCCCGGGCGGGCGGGCGGGGAGCCTCGGCGCCGCTTCGCCTCGCCTGCCTTGGCCTGGCGGGGGCCCGGCCGTGCCCCCCCTGCTTGCCCCGAGCCGGGCAGCGGCGCGGCTGTGAGCCGAGGGATGCGGAGCCCGGGGGGGGGGGTGACCCGTGCCGGGGAGCGACCGGAGAGCCGCTTCCGAAGCTGCTGCTCGGCCCTAGGGCTCCGTTGTTATGTTTCAAGTCTTCTTTTCGAACGGGGCTAGTGCGAGAAGAGATGGCGCGTCCGGGTAAGGCAGCGCTTGGTGCCTCCCTTGGTTGTAAATAAAGCCACGCGGGTACCCCGGCGCACAGCGCTCGGTTTACAGCTCCGGAGAAGCGGGAGCTTAACAATATTTACAGAGCGCCTCGTAAAACAAAGGCAGCTGTTCGCCCTGCTCACCTTCAGTTTGCCTCATTCTAAAGGGCAGTGTTTATAGCGACCATATGCCACGACGGGTTCAACCCGAACACAACTGAAGCCCTCCCCGGTACGAAGGAAAAAATGATGGGCACGCCAGCAGCAGGCTGTTGTTTTAATCTGCCTGCATGATCGTTCAATAGAGGAATCAGAAAGAAAGCAAACTGATTGCAGCGAGCCCAAGAATATTGCTGCTCTCTCTCTCCAGCAGCTCTTTCAGAGCACGCGTTTTAAAAAGATGTAAGGAATTGGCAGTAAGGCTTCAAAAATGACGAGCTGATGCATTCTGATGCAATTTGAAGCCAGTGTAATGAAGGCAAAAATACCACAAGAACAGCTGTTCATGGCTCTTCCCGGCAGCAATTTAACTGTTTGCCTCTTCTCTCTCTATACACAAGGCTCTGCAGAGGCCAATATCAAAAGTTTGCTGGGTTTCTAGCAATTGCTTAGAAGAAGGAGATAAAGCATCTTTTTTCTTCCTATTCAGTGCAGTTCAGAGAAGCGAGCAGAGACAAAACAGTAGATCTTCAGAGAAACACTGGTGTGACACTAGTTGTGTCTCTTCTAATACAGTATACTTCATGAATGTTCACCACGCATTTATGGCCAGCAACTGCTAAGAAGCCCCCCCCCACCCCCCAAACCAAAAGGCAAACAAACCCTGCTTCTGCTCTGACGTGTCTTGGTTTGGACTTCTACTATAATTTGAGCTCTCTCAAGGGAGTTGACTTATTTTTCCATCTACAGAGAGCTAATTCCAGAGCCAGAGGTTTGTCTTTGCAAATCTTGCTGAACATGCATCTTCCAGGATCCCCTAAACACGCCTATCTGGGAAACAGTAGTCTCCAAATGCGTATACAACTGCCATTATGTTTGAAAACATTTTATTTGTAAATTAGGTCAAAGTAGCCTTTCGTGGAAGTGAAACGTGCGAAGGGAGGGAGCCGGGTGTACGCCCCTTGGAATACTTCATCTTCTCTCCAGCAGCAGATAGCCCTTACCTGCCCTGTTGCTTCAGGTTCTTGTTTGCTGTAGCGAGTCCCGTAGCTGCAGCCTCTCAGAGCTCAGGGGCCGGTTCTTCGCCCTCTTTATGGCCTGGACGGCATGTGACAGCCAGCAGTGCTGCTGCGAGGGTGGGGGACAGGCTGTTGGGCATGCCGAAGTCTGTAGAGAAGTAGGAGGCAGCCTGAGCCTCGCTGGTGCACGCTGTGCTAGGAGATGCTGCAAGCCATTCTCTGAGCTAGGCAAGGCTGTTTCAGCGTTGGCACAGACTTTAAAATGGTAGCATGACTCCTAAACCTACATTGTTCCTCCTTGCCATTGCGTGTATGCACAGCTATATACCTGAACTAACTCAGAGAAGTGTTTTGTCCTTTAGCAAAACGTCGCAGTTTTCCTTACAGTGACATGATCCAGAGAGATGTGCGTCTTGCACAACTCTTGAAGCAATCTGTTTGCATGCCCAAAACTCACAAAGCAGATGACGCTTCTGCTCTTAAGATGCTGAGAACATTTTGGGTGAGTTAGCAAAAAACATTAAACAATTCCTTCAGTGTCAGTGCAAGCATTTTCATACCAAGGTGTATGAAAGGTTCAAATTTGAGGGTTTCAGCATTTTGCCCTAAATGCCTTTTCTTCTTCTTCTCTTCTGCATTCTGTTTTTGAAACACTAATAGTCATAGGATGAGGAGATTCAGGTTGCTACTGTTACGAAATACAATTGAGAAATGATTTTTTAAAGCAAATACATGGCATTTATTTTCAAAAAACCTATTTCATGGATAGAAATTCAAGCATACGATTAAGCCCTTACTTGTATGACTATATACCGGGTATATTTGCCTACAATTTTCTTTTTTAAAAAAAGAAAGAAACGGAACCCCTTTTAAGAATATCTCTATCATTTATTACAAAGAATCAAAATAGTTTAGACTTAAGTAAGAAATCATTTTCAGCTCATGTACTCTTCCCTCCTTCTCCCCTCCAAAAAGGTGACCCCGGATGGCCATTGGGAGTAAGAGAGCACTTCTTTAGCATTCGACTTCTCAAGCACAGTGGTATTTTGCTTTGGGATCCTTTAGCAGTTTCCAGTAGAAAACACAAAGCAAAAATAGAATCATTACAGAATCAGAGAAGTTATTTTTTTTTGTTTAGTTTAGAAATATGTTTCAGTTGCACCTTGTTTTCCTGAACTCATTTTTGATGTAGGGAATTTCTGCAATCAAGATACTCGTTTTTGTTTTATGCTGTTGTGCCTCGGATAAGCGAGGACATTCCCCTTAGTACTTAACTGCAGCTAAAAGAAACTGTTGCCTCCTAAGATAAAAGCATCAATATGCTTGGAGTAAGGTCCTAGTGCCTATTACTATGACATTCTTACTCGCTTCTTTAGCAATAAGTCTTCATACTGTACCCCAAAAGCAGCCTTTATAAAACTATCTAACCCGTTTATCAAGAAATGTAGAAAGGCTTTCAGCTGCAAAGTGCAGTACCCGTAGGAATAAATGTACCGCCAGCCCCCTGGGATCGCCGCACAGCGCCCGTGCGCTTCTGGGAGGATTTGTGGGGACGGAGCTGTTGCGGCCGGCAGGAGCTGTACCGTGGGGCACACGTTGAGTGGAAGGCGTTGTATGAAGTGATCCGCAGCGTGCCTACGCAGTGGCACCGATCCTCTTGATGTATACAGGGTGACAGCAATAATACACGTTACTTTATGCATGACGTTTTTTAGGAGGCTCAATTTTCCCTAGCTTTTATGAATTTGCTCTGAAGTTTTAAGGCTGTGCTTAGAAATTGCAGCTCTGAAGAGTCGCTACGTATTTATTTGCAAGGTGAGGGACTGCAGTCGGATGAAAATTGTGTTGGAGCAGAGCTGTGTTGTAAATTCATGAATCATAGCAATTAGAGCAGCTAAGAAGATTTCTGAAAGCGTGATACGTAAACAAGTTCTGGGACGGGAATGCGCTTGAAGACAAAGGTGTCCCACGCTTGTTTCTACGTGCTTTTTGAAATCCTGGTATAATATCTGTCCTAGGGGCAGCAGCACAGGTAAAGTGCTTGCCCCCTCCACAAGGTGCAGTTTGTGATGGTGAGTGCATCACAGCACAGGCAAGCTTGCTCTCAGCTGCCTCCTGTGGGGAATGGCATTGATAATTTATAAGAGGCTTGCTTTTTCGAAAGGAAAAGGTACAAAGAGCATGCGTCTGCTCTGCTCTAAATTAGGCTGCCTTGTCTCAGGTTATTGCTGTGTATAAAATTAGCCTAGTCACGTGCTGTTAAAAAGTTTAAGTCAGAGCTCTCTTAATGGGGGTCGGTGCTAATATATAGGTGGTACTGTTACAGTGCGTGGAGGCTCCAGCTGAGATCAAAGCCCTGTTGTGCCTGGCATCGGTGGCAGGGAGCTGTACAGAGGCAGCTGCTGCCCTGGCATCAACCGGGCAGGGAGGAGGGAGAGGGAAATAAAACATCGCTTCAGTTCTGCCAGTGAGGGAAATAAAGACCAATGGAAGTTGTAGGGAACTGGCTTACATGGAAATGGGGCGCAGCTCAAGGGAGATCAAGTGGAACCGAGTCGCCCTGCGCTTTGCAGTGGGCTGGACGGGGATCTGAGTCGGGGAGTGAGGCTGAAGGGACTGTTCTGCCCCGTGCAGGGTACGCGTTGGGCCGTGTGACAGCCAGCGACTGCCCAGCTGCCCTGTAGTGTTCTCACCTCCAGCCACCTTTGCGGTATCAACATCCAGGCTGAGAGTAAAACTCATTTCATAATAGGCCAGTGGGTTTCTGGTAGTGACAGTCGTTTGCAGATTTCTGGCAGTGACAATCGTTTGCGAGCCATCTGTGCCAGATTTGGGTTGCAGACGGCAAATGGACATGAAGTGTTATGTCTCTTCTCTCAGCTCCCCAAGTCAGACGGTTTTGACTCTTATGCCTGAAGGTTTTTGGACTTCCCTTAAAGCTGCTTACATTTAGACGTGCAAGCAGCAGCTTGTTACTACTTTCTATTGGTAACTAAAAATTGCCCTTCTAGAGAGCGGCATTCTTTTCATGCTTCCTCCTTGTTCCTCTTCCCTTCGTGCTGATGACTTTATTTTCTAATTATTTTTTTTTTCCGTTCTTTCTCTTTATGAACACATTTCTTTGTGCCATTTGTCCCTACATCTTGCTGTCCTTGCCTCATCTTTGTTTCCTTCTCTCTTTCCCACTTTCAGCTTATTCATGACAATAGAATTCTGTCTTGCCAGCTGCATGCTGCCTGCAAATCTCTTTCTCTGTAAATGCCTTTATTTAATTTGTATTTCATTATTGGTGAGTTTTGAATAAATCCACACCAACTTCTCATTGTATTACCTAAGTAGTGAGTACTGCTTGCATTTTTTTCAAGTTTAAATTATTTTTTTTTTGCAGATTATTAAGAGTTAATTTCAGTATTTGCAGCAATTTATTATAAGGTTCTTGCTGTAAGCATGTCTGTTAAATCAGTGTTTAGTTTATATCTCACTCGTTGCTGAAGCTCTTGGTGCTGCGATACGTGCTGGTCAGTACTTGGGATTCGGAGCTGCCCTTCTCAGTGATGGTCAGCACTGTGCACATCGGTGGCCGTGGGCAGCTCAAGAACCTTTCTTTCACAGTTTTGCAACCTCTTTTATCAAGACATAGTGGCAGGATGATACCAAGAACTCCTGAGGACTGTCAGCTGAAAATACAGCATCTCTCTGGGCTCTGCCATCCTTTGTATCGTGGTAATAGTATGCAGAAACACAACGAGACAGTCTGCAGTCTAAAGAACTTTCACTTTAGGAGACAGGTGAAAGAGAAGGGCACAAGGTGCACACAGAAGGATCAGGGTGATTGTCTGCATGCTTCTTTTTGCTTTCATATTTGTTAGAGATATATGATCATCAGCTTCTTTTGACTGTCCTGATCTTAAGAAAATAGGAAGTAAGAGAAAGTCACTTAAATAGATAAAGTTTTCCCAGAGAAGGGTATACAGAGCATGCAAATGTAACTATAGGACAAGGTGGAAAAATGAGTAATTATTTTGGAAAAGTATGAAGACACTTGATAAAAGATGGAACCAGTTCCTTTTGCTGACATCAGCTCGCTTTATCTAGCACTTGACTTTGATTTATGTATGTGCAGTAACTGGGGATGTATTGTGGGTCATCTGTGAATAATGTTTGTTTATTTCTGCATCGTCTAGCTTTGTGACATATCTGAAGGTTCAAGTGCTCGTTTTACTCTGTGGTTAATTTACTCTGTGTATATATATTTTATTCTGTTACATTAATAAGAAAATAAAATATATTTTTACTTTCCCTTTCAGATATTGTAGCAGAGATGGCTTTCATATTTTCAGGTTGCAAATAAACTGGGAGATTAACAATTTATCTATTATTTATCCTTAAAAGGAACAAGTGACCCAATTGAAAAGGCTTCCTTTGGGGAAATGCAGTATGGCCCTGCGCAGGAGAGAACAGTAGCTGCTGCTGCCAGTACAAGAACCGTGCAGATCTCGGATGCTGTCTCTGTGCAGCCAGACTATTGCCTTTACATCCAGAGACAGGAATGCCCTATTATCACACACCGCCCTCTGCCTTCCATGTAATTACACCTGGTTACTTGCTGGAAGGAGTCACAAAGAGGTGCTGCGAGTCTTTCAGTTGACTTTGAAGGGAGCTGCGTCGGTTCCAAGACCTTTTCCTGAGCTCGTGTTTTAGCTGAGAGAGTAATGACAAGCAGCCTATAATGCATTGATGTCGGTGTGTGAGTACTCTGTGTTCATGACCGATGATCCACCTCTCTGACAACTTGAGTGGCCGAGTCATTCTTTCATGAAGTGGAGTTTTACCTGGAGTTCTCAGGTGTTTACCCAAATTTAGTCTTGAATTGCAGATTTCAGTAGAAATCTCATGATTCCTGGTGAGATGCATGTTAACACAACTCTGTGAATGTTGTAATTCATAATTAATGTAACTCCTTTGACATGGGTAATGAAACCACAGCATGAAGTTTTTAATGGTAATTTTAATTGTAGTCATAGTTCTAACTACCTGCAGGTGAGAAATTACAAGATGAGGAAATGCCTTGATTAACTTCAAATGATGACTAAGTTGGAAATTGTGTCTGCAAGTGAAATACAGGGTTTGATCCGCGTTTAGCAAAAGGATCAAAACAGATCTGTCTTTCAATTTGGGTATCAGTTTGAAAGCAAAATGAAGAAAGCTAAAGGCTAGGTATTTCCATTAATGCATACCTGTGCTACAGCACAGAGTGTAAGGGAAATTAATCTTTTATTTTTATTTTTATTTTTATTTTTTTTCCAGAGTAATTTGTTGCTAACTGATTCTAATACAGCAGCATTTTCATTTGACTGCAGTAATAAATATATATATATGTACTGCAAGGTGTCGCAATTCTCACTTCTGCAAACTTGAGGCAAAATATTGGATGTGTTGTAGAAATTAGCAGGTAACTTGTCTGGATGATGACTTGGACTAATTACTTAGGTCAGGTTGAGTGGCAGCTGAAAAACGGAGACACTTACTATACCTTGGAACGCATCCTACCAATTCTGGCTGATGTAAATGCCAAGACTCAAGCCAGGAGCATGAATTTTCTTTAAACAAGCTTTTCCAGACCTAGGTGAAGTCTTATATGTCTACCTAAAATTTCAGGTCAGGCATATGGGGAAATAATTCATCTTTTGGGACACTGCATCTGTAAAGCAATGTGAAGTGACATTGAAGATGTCTGTACGCACCAGTGAATCAGACCGTGGTAACTGATTCTTCAAAGATCCTGAATTTTAAATCACTTCACTGGCTGTTGCTGCAGATTTAACAAGTGAAGTACAAGGTCTTAGAGAAAGTTTTTGTGCCGGCCCTAGAATAACTAGCTTTGTTTTATGGCCTGCCCTTAAGGTGCCTCTGCATTTGGTGCATCATTAGATCTCTGCAATGATGCAGACGTGAAGAACCCTACAGCTTTGCTTGGTGGAGAATTGGTTAAATTCTTCCCTTCCGTAGATCTCTGTGGTATGTCCATGCTGCATACTGCAGTGCAGTAGAGAGGCACTTGGACGAGCTGCATGTGAGCTAATGCAGATCTCGAGAGCTGCACGATATCAAAACATAGAAGTGATTTGCTCCTTTGAGGAAAAATGCAGTTCTACCTGTGAGGAGCTATGGATTACGGTAGTTCAACTGTTTCCATTATGTGTTAGGTTGTTTTCAGCTAGCTCAGTATCTATCAGAACACAGATCACAACATAGGTGTAACTTTTAATTTAAAATTAATTAGTTTAAACTGGGAATGATAATTTTTGGCTCTTAAGATCACTAGACACCCTATCATGATCTACATAATCTAGGCTCTGGCTTTTCAGAATATGAGGTCAGTTCTTTTTAGGTATGCCAGGTATATTAATTATCGAACAGTATATTAATACCCAGAGAAACTAAGCCGTCATGTCAGAGCAAAAAGGTCAAATACCAAGACATTTCTAGATGTTTGAGGCATCCTTGAAGATGGATGCTAGCTACTAAACATGGTACAGAATAGTATTCTGCCACTATTGAAGCATCTCAAAAAACTGGTAATGACTTAGTTCATCTTGAATATCACTCACAGATTTTGAAGATCAACAAAACACAGCACAGGAGGAGTTAAAATGAAATGAATGGTTCTTCCTTTCTCCCTTCCTTCCATTTTTAATTCCTGTTTTGTTTCTCATGCACTTTCTGTTACTTACTCATTTAATGCTCTATTTATGAGGATTTGCAGGATAGAGGTTGTACTGAGTGGTACTGGAAGGGAAAAAGAATTTCCCCATTCTGTGCGCCCTGCATCGGAATGATTTCTAAGCTTATTCTATGGAAAACGTGATGTCTATGTTTGCGTAGCCTGGAAGGTGGGATGTGCAAGTTCAAGTCTCTGCCTGATGTTTTTCCTTCATTAGGAAGGATTTCTAATAGCCTGCATGACTGCCTGGACTTTGAGGTTATTTAGTGGTGGTGGGGTGGGCCTGTCCTTTCCTTTTCCTGTCTCAGAAATTTTACCCAAAACCTCTGGAGGTCACTGAGTTTGCAAGATTTAGATCTGATAAATTGCCATTCATTTTACAAAGACTGGGCCAAAAACCCAGTGAACTCTAGACTCGATATGAAAGATTTCACATCTTAAAAATTAATTTTGCTTAAATTGTAATTTCTGAAAGCCAACTTTTCATTGAAGTGATACCAACTAATATAAACCATTAAAAAAAAAAAAAAAAAAAAAAAGGAAAAAAATATGTTAGTAAGGCAACTAGGAGCTCATTGGAAGTGACCACTCCATTGCTGGACTTTTGGTTTACCGACTATTTGTTGCATTCCACTAAACTAAAACCAGTTTGAAATAGAAGATGTAAGAATACATGCAGAATAGTTGTATTTTAGCATTAGGCAGCTGTAGGCCTGCAAAGGAAAGAGAGTAGTACTACATGGTAAGACTTGCAGAGCTTATGGCTGGATTTTCAAGAGTGCGTGGGTCACTGATTCCCTGCTCCTGTTATTTCCTAATCTTGAGCCTCTTTGAAAATCTGAAGATTCTGTGGAAAATGTTTAATGTGGTGGAGAGAGAAGGTAGGAGAATGACTATTGTGCTGCCTAGTCAAAAAGATGAACAGCACATAACACATCGCAGTTTTTGTGCGTTGTTTGGCAAGAACAGCTCATTCTCATCTGAAGAAGCTTATTCTGAAGAAAAACTTAAGATGTATTAGAGGCATAGAAGTTTTCACTGCACTGCACTATGAATTGTAAGTACACCCAATAACAGTGCTACAGTCCTCAAAGTAATTCTCTGTGTACTGAAATGAAAACTCAGCCCAAAGGATTTTAGTTTACAGCCAGCTCTGCAATTTCGCATTTGCTATGGACAGGCGCTTGGACTAACGATGCTGAACATGACTGCGTATTGCAATAAACAGCAATTAGAAAGATGGAGGTTGTGTATGGTTTTGCTTTTTGGTTTGTATTCAATAACTCCTATCTAATTTTTCATCAAAATGGCTATGATTGTGTTTCCTTAGTTTTCATTTTCCATCCGTTAGAATAGATCTATAACACTATTGATTTCCTGTTAATCGTTCCCTAAGTTATTTGCTTGGTGAAATGAACGGCATGCGTTTTCTTTTTGCATCACAAAATGCCTACCTCTGTATTCTAAATGATACTCAATGCTTAAGGAAATTATTCAGCTTCTTTCTGTGGCTCTTTCCCTTTTGTGTGAGTCCTCTGTATCTGGAAATTGGACGTGTGGTGTTTTTCTGGTGAGCTGTCATATTGCTGGTATTGGTTTTGGGGAGAGCCACGCATGTGCCACTGGGATAGTGCCTGGAGATAACATGGGTTGGATTAAATTTGTCAGTAAGTCAGTGGCAGTATTTCCTTATAATCTTCCATCTCTTTTAAAATTACCCTTTAATGGTGATAAAGCAGATAAATATTTGATGAGGATTTCAGGTCTGTGCTCCCGTTCAGGAACTGTCACCATAATCACTTCTAAAATAGATTTCAGATTCAAGCCGAGGTCCTTCTGTCAGCACATGGACACAGGGGAGAGCAGACAAGTTCCCAGGGGAGCAGCATGGCTTGCAAACACGCGTTGCTTCAGCCATGCAGACAATTAGACACCGTGGTCACCACTGTGGGGCTTGCAAGCCAGAGAAACACATGACGTGCTCCTAGTTTGCCGCGGATAAAGATAAAAGCATTGGTAGCAGTACAGTGCTATTGCAGAATGGCAAACACTTTCGCAGGGTTAGGTGGGGGAAGCTATTGCTGCCTTACGTGTTTCTGGCTTCCTTGTGCCAGCCAACTTTTTTTTCTGCAGTTCCTGGGCTGCACCGTGCATCATCCTGTTCCAGTTTGGGGTAGGTGCTGAAAGATCAAGGAGAGGGAGCCACCTGTGTCTGACAAAAGGAAGCTGAATGACATTTGGTGGGTGATCCTGCAAGCAGAAATGGCTCACCTTGGAACCTTTTATCTTTTTCTCTCCCAGTAAATACAAACCCAGGTTGTGAGTGAAAAATGTGTGAATTAGAGTGCTCACATGCTGCATTGATCAGACTTTTTGTGCAGTCGGTAATTAGTGTTCCAGAAAGAAAGCAGAAGGTATACCATCATATGTTTTTATCTGAGAGGAGTCGAAAAACATCTGCTGATGTGTGAATGTTGATTAGACCCAAAGGGGAATCTTATTTCCCTTTTGTCATTCTTTTTTTTTTTTTTTTTCTTTTTCCTCCAGTGATCCAATATATAAAACGATACTTACAGCCTTACTCAAATGCATTTAGAAATAGCTTCCCACAGTGCCAGAAGTGGTTTAATGACACCTGAAACGGTTAAAAGAGCTCTCCAGCTTTGGCAGTTATGGCTTTTTCTGTCTCAGAAAACGTTCTTGCCTATCATTTCTACTGTTGCCTCCTTTTCCTGGCACACACCAGGTGATTTTTGGCGTGGCCGTGACTTGTGAGCTGAGTTGCTCGGTGACGGGGTGCTGTGGTGCACCCCTGTCCTGTCTCTTGGCCGTCGCTCTGGGACGTGGTGTGCAGGCAGAGGCACCTTACCTGGGCTGCAATAGGGACACTACACCGAGAGCATAAATGTGGGATGGAAGGTCAGCAGCAAGATCGGGGAAGGAGTTGTGGTATTACGTATCTTCCATCCTCCTTGCCTCTAACACAGACTTTTTTTATTGCTTTTTTATTTCTGTTTGCCGTTTCATAAAGAAACCCAAGTAGGGATAATGAGAACTATGCATGTGTAGCCAAGAAAAAAGGAATCCAGGGTATTTTCTTCACAGCATGTTCAGTTTGGAGGGGATCTTCTGCATACACCTCTAACAAGTGGTCTGGGGATCAACATAGCTTCTGAAGCCAGGATTCCGCTAGCTGTTGCTCATAAGGTCTTTGTAGGTTCTCATTATTCCCCTAATACTGTTGAGTTGAGGCTATTTAAGGTCTTTGCCTCTACATAGCCACCACCTTTTTCATGAGACCAGTCCAGCTTGGTGTTTTTGAAGGATTTTCCCTTCTTCAATTTTAGTTGAAATTAGTCAACTGGAGAAAAAAAAAAAATGAAATAGGTATTATGAACGCCTAAGTCTTGCTTCCTTAAGAACCCAAGCAATATCACTATCTCAATATACAGATAGTGAATTGTCAGGGAAGGAATTTGAATTTCGAGTGCTCTGGTCAAATTTTATTACAGACCCACTGTGGAAATAAGAAATCTTCCAGAAACTTCCAGAGATGCACTTGTTCGCTGCTTTCTGCCTGCCATCCTTATGCAAAATGCAGCATTAAGATCCCTGCTTCCCAGGAGAAAACCTAACCCTCCGATAGCTAAATGTTTTGGATGTATTTTTACTTGCATGGTGTGATTTGCTTCCTGTTCTAGGAAATCAGCAATGAGTCTGATAATCACACGTTTCTATCCAGATTTTACCCACATTTTAATTGAAAATGTTTCCTAAGAGGGAGTCAGCAGGCTGAGCTGTGTGTTCGCTGACAAGGCTGGCTGTGGTGCTTCAGTCCCCAGTGGAGATTGCTTTTGCCATAATTGTTGCTAACAGGCATTATAGCAGCTGAAGTGGAATAATTAAAAAGACAACTTCAGCCACGTATTAAAAAAATATATATATGAAAAGGGCAGTGAAAAGCCATTGCCTGTAATGCTTTGCAGTTGGTGTCACAGCACCTGACTATCTTTGATCAATAAAAACCCTTTACATCTTACTCCTCCACCTTTTGCTTGCAACAGGTGAAACACGAGCTTAAAACAGCCTGCTGGCAAGAAGATTTGTACGTTCTATTGTGCTTTTTCTATCCATAAAAAGTGTCGATTCTGTTTGTCAACACAATCTTGCTGTCGCAGTTAATCTGATATACTTGGGCTGTGATCTGTTTAGTTACACAAAACCAAAGATGGTTTATCTCTAGGCTTTTTTTAAAAAACACCACTGTAGCAAATTAAATTACGCTCGTTTCCTTTGTTGGAAAATGGAAAGCACAAAATTGAGGACCTGTAGTATCTTGAATTACCTCAGGGCCTGTTTCTGTCATGCTTAAACAAATCTGCTACAAAGAACGTGGAACTATGAGTGATCTCTCTCTAAAGCTACCTAGTTTCTAAGATTAGAAGTAGAGATGGTTTTATACAGACTTGTTTTCAATTAAAATATTTGGGCTGGGAAACAGTTTTTTCTGAATTTTTCTGAATACGTGGAAAGTGACGTTTACAAAAATCTTGATTCTTGTTATTCTCTCTAACTTGAAGCTATTATTGGCAAGAAGTAAACACATTGGAAATAGTACTTCTCACAATATATTGAGCATTGGAGATTTGTTTAAGGTCTGTTTCCTGAATCCACAGGTTGAAATACAATGTAGGACTATTATTCATCTTTCATTTAAAAAAAATAAAGGAAATAAGAAACAAGAAAACCCCAAATAGTGACACCCAATCTTCTGCATGTCTAATTTAAGTTTTTAAAAGGAGAGTTTGTTGGTTCTGTATAGTAAGTAAAGATTCAGTAGATTATCCTATGTTATTTCTACCCTTAAATTTTCATCTGTCTTTTTGTGGTTTCATAATATGCCCAGAATGTACCAAAAAGAGAAGAAGACGACAAGGGAAACAAGTTTTGTCTAATTGGTAAATGAACTGCAGTGTTTTCAGTCTCTGTATTTAGCATGAAAACACCCATTAAAACTGCAGATTTTGCTTTCCGTTTGTTTCTAGGAACTGACAAATGTTCAATTTGCAATCCTATGCAATTATAATCTGATTCTGGAGGACTGTAATTTCGACCAATATCTAGAAATACATCATTTGGCGTGTGAGTTTCCAATACACTGTATGCAGGGATTAATGGCACAACCTTCATGAGAATTATGCTGCTTAATTCCTTGGATATCATGGCGGTATTTTGTCAGGCCACATTTTACTGAAAATCTGTAGTACTCTGTGACTGGCAAAATACACATGTAGTTTATATGAATGCTCTCCTTTGTTTTATAAAACGTGGTGCTCCATTTGCTTAGCAATTGTCACACAATGAAAGAAAAATAATGCTCACCTCTGGTAAGAACGGTGTAGAAACAGTAGATGGGTTAAGTGCTGAAATCCTATTTGTTCTAATGCCTTTGGGCATTTTTGTTACAATTTATGGATGATAGCTGCTTGCCAATTTAAAACAAACAAAAAAAAACCCTAAAGTTGGCACACCTTTGTTAATCTAATTATTTTGTGCATGCCTTATTTTAAAGAAATGCCTACTCTTTTTGCATATAAATCTATGTGCAAATCTTGGAAGATTTCAAAGCAATCAAAAAACCACATCTTACTGGTTTTGTTTGGTTTCTTTTGATTTTCCTTCCTTTTTCATGACTGTTTGATGGAACTGGTGAATATTTGACAACTGGTGAGTGTTCGATATGCAGTTTACAAAATAAAGATTAAAATGAACAATTTACCTCTATTTTTTTTTGGTGTTCACAATTTCACATGCTGTAAGCATTTATTTTGCAAATACTTAGCCATTTGAGCAGTCAGCTGTCTCCAGCGGCAGTATTTATGTCCAGCAATAAGAAGTTTTATTAGTCTGTACAGGATCGGAACCCTGAAACTCACACAAGTGGTGTGAACGTATCAGACTATTTTCAGGTGTTTTCTAATATAATGAAAATAACGATCTGAGTCTGAAATGTCTTGCTTGGGGGACCGATGGAGTGCCTCATACAGTACCACTCAGGCTATTTATGTAAAGATGTTTTCAGACCTCAAACAGTAATTCGGAAAGGTTATTTGCAGTCAGGAATATGAATGAGTTGAGTCATAATAACTCCTAATTTCCCATTAAATTGACAACTGTGTCAACGATTGCTGAATTCTTAACCACAGATCCATCAAGCTTTACAGCTCTTAAATCATGTGATATATATTGTACAGGTAATTTAGTGCAAAATGTTATTGTTAAGCATAATCAAGGTATTCTGGGAATTTTACATTTAAAATAGGGTAATTTTGGGGTGAGAGAGGAATGAAAAGGTTATTTGAAAAAGCATATCATGTTAACCACGGGAAAATTCTTTCAGAGGAGAGATTTTCAGATGCAAATCCAGAGCTTTCTAGGGACACCAATTTCCAGTTCTCCGGAACTGGGAGTCTGCTTGCAGCCTGACTCCTCTACCACAGCCTGTCCTGTAATTTTCATTTCTTGCTGGCACCACACGTCCGTGCGTGTGTCATATGTGTTACAGAGAAAAGTTTGCTGTCTTGGAATGAAACATTGCTATATCAATTAACTGCCCAGTGCTGAAAGAATCCAGCTTTTGAGTCATACCAATGAATGACCGTAGTTTTCCAGGCTGTCTTGAAAAATAATACTAGTATTTTTCCAGGTTTTCTCTCCCAGATTTTATATTTTTATGTATTTTATATATATATATATATATTTGTACCTGTGTATGTCTAGATTTCCATCAACTCTTGGAGATTTCTGAAAGGACAAATACTGTCTTAGATTGTGTTTTTGTGATAGTTTTAATGATAGGAGTGGGAAGCTCCTTAAAACAAACAGTTTTATTGAGACATACTAGCTGAACAGCCAAAGTGATCCTGTTGGTTTGAAGCAGAAGAGCTCAGCCTTCTTTGTGCTTCCTACTGTTGTTTCCTTCAGTACTCTTACTTAGGATAAAGGTGCCTCCGGGCTCTTGGATGTAACAAAAATGGTCACAGAGTCATGACAAAGTACAGCTAGGACTCTTCTGATTTGTAATGAAGGTGGAAATAACAATAAATAAATACTCTAATGGCAAATGTTTCATGTGTTTTAAATTTGTCTCATTTATTGGAAATATTTAAAGCTGGTCTGCCAGACGAGATATGTGAATTCAAATTAGTGAGTGCAGTTAAAATTTACAAAAATCAAAGATGATGATTAAAATGTATGTAATGTACATATCTTAGTTTACAACAAAAAGAAGGATGTTGCATAGCAATGTTACTTGATGTGACACTTCTGTGCACTGGTACGTGTAGCGAATGCATTTTGCTCTTATAAGGGCTGTAACAGAAAAATACATGCCAGCATAGGTGGAGTTAAAGTATGATCACAGTAATGCAGGGTAATACAGTAATAGCATAAGTTAAGGTTTTTTTCCCCCTAAAATGTGCTACAAAGCAGTTATTTCTTACTTCTACTAATGTGTCCTATGACAAGTTTCTATGTAGTATCATAACTTATTGCACTTCTCTACTTCTATTGAAGTTAATTACAGAGAATGAACTCAAACCAAAATGAAAAAATCTATTTTCTTCAGTTCCAGGAAAAAAAAAAAAATCCCTCGACTGGATTGTCAAGGTAATGGGTGGGGGAAAAAGTGACATAATATTTTGCTTCAGGGTTAGTATTTTATCATAAGGTGACATGTATTCCCTTAAAAACTTCATTCTATAGAAACTGTAAAAGCACATGTAACAAGGTAAAAGGAGCTTGGCTTTTTCACTTGACTTGTGAGTTCTGTCAGTCATACTTCTTGCCATGTTTTTCTTCAGTTTTGATCGTTAAGCAGCTAAGGGAGACTAGCTAGTCTCGTCCCCTTCACGTTTTCAATAAATTGCTCACTTAGTTTTGTTATTCCTTTAACAATCCAATAAAGACGTCCGTATCATTTCCTGTCCTACGTGCACAGGTGGGCGGTGGGATCTGTTAGTGAGACGCCGTGGTAATTAATTGCCTCAGACAGCTCTTTCAGCAGCAGGGATGTGGACCTGCATATTTGTGCCTGTGTTTACTTGCCTATTGCAGGTGAAGTCCTTACTGCACCCCTGCAGCACGCAGCTGGGATCAGTGTTTTCTTCGTTAAACATGTAATGAGGACACATTAAACACTAGTTTAATTATTTTAAAGGCCAGCATTGTTTTAATTACTGTACCTGTAATGCTTCATCCTGGTCTCATGAAGCTGTTTCCAAGGGGAGTTAGGACCTGCTAGTATTGTTTTATAGGTGTATTGGAACGTTACACCAATTGGTGTAAAATAGGTCCAGCGTGCTATGGACTGGGCAGAAACATGGTGAATGGAACAGCCAAAAGAGGGAGAAAAAGGAGCCAGCAGTCATCTGAGTGCAGGTTTTCTCTCAATCACAGTGGTTCACAGTCTTTTCCATATAGCAATCGCAGAGGTCTCTTTCAGGCAGCATCCTGTTCCAGTGCAGCACTACTGGCCTTGTGGTCCTCCGAGGTCCGGGCTGAGAACTCTTGTTCTGCACTGTATGTCTGAGTGGGGTCTCCTTATCCAGACAATACTTTTCCATAGTTTCTGCACATTTTACTGTTTGTTGTGGTCGGATGCTGTGTATATTTAAAGGGTTGATTCCATGTATTGTACTGCTTTAATGGTTAAGCTTGGTTGAATTTTGGTAGCGAAATAGAGGTCAGCCTGACTGTTAGGGCTGGATGTGTCCTGTGGCTGGCAGCGATGTGTTTTCAATAAACGCACTTCCTGAAAGTCATGTCATTTGTCATCTGGATCAGTCTGCATTGCCAGCAGTATATCTCCAGATCAGTTGTTTTTCTTTTTTTCTTTCCTTTTTTTTTTTTTTTTCCTCCCAGTTCGCTCCTATTCAGGCACTTCTCATTGATCTACTTTAAATATAATTTTAGTGTAGCTCCCATAATGCCCAAAGGCTATCCTGTGTTTGTGCTCCATCATTCACATTTATTAAATTCGCCTCTCTCTCATGGGACATAGATTTTCTTTCTAGCATTGCATTTAGGGTTTGTGCATGTTCAGGGAGGGGAATAAATAGCCCAGCCATCTACTCTTCCCTTAGGTGTTGTTTTCATTACCTGCGATTTACTGCTGTGTGCTATCTTACTCACTGCTTTGTAATTGCACAGAATGAATCTGTACAAATATTAGTTCAACTGATCTTTCCAGGCCAATAGTGGCAACCCTGTAGTTCAGGTTATTTAAAACATGTAATGTGCTTCAGGGAATAGTTTTGCTTTTCCTCTTGTTAGATCTTTTTGTGGTTTCTTAGCATCCTCACTGCAAGCTGTCAGGCTAGACATTTCAGATCCTCAACTATAGCTTCTTTTTCCCAGTGACTACACTTTTGTTTTTGGAAGGTGAGTAGCAGCTTTCTGGTTGAGCTCAAAGCCAGATCTCATTAACACAAAGTATATCTGCAGCATCTGCAGAGCTCCTGTTATTCCCGGCAGCACTCAGATTCTGTGGGCCCGCTTTGCCTTTGGCTGGTGCTTGGTTATATATATCCTGTAGTACACCTTTCTTCCAATATACATTTACCTGACTCTGATGCTCTTTTTATTTTGTTATTTTATGAATGTTTAGAAGACAATTTCTACAATTTCTGTTGATTTCATGTGCCTCTGAAGTCATAACAGAGATCTGTTTTGATGAACTGTGCAAATTAAAACAGAACAAAAATGTAAGTGATGTGGTTATGCTGAGGATTTGGCTGAAATTTAGTTTAGCAATTGCCTATATGGACTTAAAATAGCGATGAGTATGTTCCTGTTGTTACATTTCCTTTCAGTTAATCCGTTTGTGTAATTTGTTGTGTGGCTGAGATGGGACAGTGACGTTTTATTTCTGGGTGACACCTGAAAAAGCACTTCACAGAATCTTTCACACTATAAGGGACCTCTGTAGGTCTCCTGTCTAATGTTTTACTCGAAGCAGGGTCTGCTGTGAGGTCAGACCAGGTTGCTCAGGACTTTTTACTCAGTCTTGAAAACTGCGAAGGAAGGTTATGATTAGGTCTCTCCCTGAAACTGACTCTTCCAAGGCTGAACAAGTGCAGCTCCCTTTACTTCTCACAGTGTAAGTGCTCTAGCCACTGACCTCCTTGGTTGCTCTACATTGAGCTTGCTGCAGTTGATCAACCTCTTTCTTGTACCAGGGAGGAAGGCAAACCGTATGGGGTCTCACAAGCACAGAAAAAGGGAAAGATGTCTATCGCGTTCCTGGATCTAATGACCACACTGCACTCAACAGAGCTTGGGATGCTGCAGGCTGCCGATGCTGCCAGGGCACCCTGCTGGCCCATGGCCAGCCCGCTGTCCACCAAGACCCCAGCTCCCATTCAGACAGGCAGTCCTGTTTGTATTGTTGCAGGGGGCTCTTCCTTCCTGGGTGCAGAAGGGCAACATAAGCTTGGATGCTCTTGCCTTACTCCTCAGTGAAGAAGGTGGTTAGACTTTTGCTTGCTTCAGGTGAACTCAGGATATGTCATACGTGGGAGAGCAGATCTTAGTTAATGCGGGAACTTGCAGTGTTGTGATTTTATAGAGAAAATTCTGGTAGGGAATTCACTGAATGTCAGGGGTTTGAAGAACCTAAGCGTGTGCCACTCTATCTGGAGCATGACTTCAGCCTGCAGGTTCCCCAGCCTTCAGTGCTGCTGGAAAACTGGCTCCTGAAGGCTTAACAGTAACGTTATTCAGAGCAGTTGGGTTTTATGGAACTACTGAGATTTTATCGAGGTATGGAGATTACAGAGAAGTGTAATGGGCTGAACATGACAGATGGTATCCTATGAGCCAAGTGCTGTCTCTTTGCATACTTTCATTGCACGTCTTTGGAGACTTTAGTGCTCAAATGGCACGTTACACCCGTTCATATCCTTTTGAGTCAGCTTTATTCTCAAAGATCCCATAACCTACTTCTCTTGACACAGCAACATATCTGGTTTCTTCACAGTAAGAGTGCATGGAAAAGGTCTGGGTGATCTTGAAGATTAGTGTGGTATGGTGTATTTTTTTTCTATTTGTTTTGATCGCCCATAGTTTTTGAATTCCAGCTGACAGTATGGCAGAAGAAATTTGAGCTGAAAATAACTAATTTTCTGTTGCTTCTGGTTTAGTGTTGTAAATGGGAGTAATAATTTCTTACCCAAACCCTCATCTGTTTAAAATGTAATTTGTTTTAGGAATGTAAATTGTTTTAGGAATTTTCCCTGATCATGCATGTTCATCTTGCTTGTACAAAGGTCTCTGATTTCATGTGGGGTTTTGGGGTGCTATTGTTCGTAATATATTGCCATGAATCAACAGAGAAAGAAAATGCAAGAGTGACACTTTTAAACAGCATAGGAAAGATTAGTGGTAGTATGTGTGTTTGTTAGTACAGGAACTTTTCTCATTGCAATTAATGCTGGACTGCAGAGTCGTGATATGGTTTCAGACCTTTGCCCTGGTAAAAAGTTATTGTCGTGGAAAATGTTCCTCCATGAAACAGTGTCAGGAAGGAACAAGAACATTGCCTTCTTTGTGAGGCAGAAACAATAGAGCTGCTTTACGATGTCAGGCTTATTCTTAAAAAATAATATACAAATAAATTAGTGACTACATGCATCTTGCAAGTTTTAATCAAAAACATTTCTCATTAGTTCTTTTTCCCTGCAATGGCTTACTGAAATGTGAGCAGTTTGCATGTTCAAAGAGAAAAGTTGAAATACTCACTGTGAAATTTTATATTTGAACTAAGGCTTTTCCAATTTTATTTAAATCAAGATCAGCTCACGTGAAGTTACATGAAAATATTGCAAGTAAATTGAGGATCTTCACACAATCATTTTTAGCCCTCATCCTTAAAACCTGATTGTTTTCAAGTTTCTTTCTAAAATTTTTAAAGGAATATCATTTATGAAGAGGTTGGTATACTAAAATGTGTTCTTATATTTTTTTCTTCTTTATGACATGCAGCAGTTTAGAAAGCCTGTTTGTCTTAAAAAGTGGTATAAAAAGGCAATTTTTCACATAATGTAGTTCCCTTTAGAAATTAGGCTGGGGGACATTTGATTCAAATGCCCTGTTAAAATTTGAAAATAACGCTATCTATATTTTAATGTGCTCAAGTCCTGTGGGTCTTGGACCTGGCTGCCAATATGAATCTCTACAATATATAACTGTAGGCTTAACTTCTTCTTAAGCCCAACATCCAGTAAGCTATAAAGGGTAAGTTGCTCGATTTGAGTATAGATGGATGAATCTTGTTTGAATCTATAAGGAAATAGACGCTCTGATTTGTTAACTGAATTTGGACTAGCCTGTATTGCTGCAGACCTGAAATACTTTAAACAACATAATCCACGGTGTTAATTTGCTTTTCCTTTTTAAATGGGGTCAAAGTAATGGCAAAGATGCTAGGTGGATACTTGATAATTGGTCAAATAGAAGTAAAAATGAGTTTTCTGGATCTTCAGGATGCCTCATTACATTCAGCAGATTGTTAATATGCATGAGTTCTCTTCAGCAACATAATTTTCATGAATTATAAAGTTTATTTCTCTGTTAAGACTGACTGAGTTTCATGCTACTGTTGGGATTTTCTAGCATCCCATCAAACATGTAGGCAGAATTGTTTCAAATGCTTCAATCTCTATGAAATTATTTCCTGTAGTGATCCTGCTGTGTTGCAGCTGTAGTTTTTGCACTGCACTGGGCCTTTGGTCTGTGGCCGTCCCATTTATTTTGACCATGGAGCAATAAAACCACTGCTGCTTCTGAATCTGTGCAGGATGGTCTGGGTCCTCTCCGTGCACACCGCCTGGGGTGCAGAACCTGCTGTTGCCCTGCTCCCCTTCTTCCAGGAGGAAGAACAACGTGTTTCTGTTCTTTTCAAAGACCAGAAGGGGCAAAGACTGCTGCTGCTCCTAGACTGTGGTGTTTTCCAAAGAAAGGAAAGGGTATGTTTGCTGTATTTCAGCTCCTGGAGCATCCGCCAGAGTACGTGAACTGCCAGGTGCAGGGGCAGGATCATCTGCTCGATCTTTCTGCAAGGCGTCACATCAGTGGTGGCAACACTCTTGCACCTCCGAGTCTGCTGCAGTTGTTTTTAAAGCAGCAAGAAGGCCTGATGGAATCGATCTAGAAATAAATAAAGCATTTTGCTTGTTTGTTTTAAGCCTAATATCCCCTTATGGTAAATCTTGGAAGTTGCCCTGTCTCAGGAGAGGTCTTTCACTGAAAATCAGGGAATGTGAAATACTGGCTGTTAATCAGCATTTCCAAGGTTCATTAGTCCTGTGGAAAATAATAACAAAGAGCACAGTCTCAAACTAGAGTGTTCTGCTATTATAACTGAAGAATATTTAAGCTACACCGGATCCTTTTCTTCTTTGGGCCTGCATAAGTATAATTTAGGCATCAAGAACGGGCAAAACTGCAGGTTTTCAGTGATGCTGGCATTAAGTAACTGTTAACATAAAGTTGGTGGTATTTCGATTACTTACAAGGCCCCGTCTATGCTGTGAAGGATGCAGGAGAGTGATGTAGCTCTCTGGTGGCAGTAAGGCATTCTAGTATGATTCCAGCGATCTGAAGGGAGAGAGAATTGACGGAATAATGATATTCCGACAAACCTTGGTATCTGTGAAGAAAGTCGCTGAGCATTGCAGCTTAAATAATGTCAGGGTAAGGCTTGTAGTTAAATGTATATTTACAGAAAGATTGTGGAAAACAACCCAGAACTTTAGAAAATATCGAAAATATCGAGTCACACAAGGAAAGACAGAAGCTGCAGAAGAATTTCTCAGCTGGTTCTCAAGGCATCGCTGCTCTTCAGAGGCTTTAAAAACTGTGCCTTGAAGTAACAGGGTTATACGGAGAGGTGTTTTCGTGTTGTGGCATCCACAGTTTTGGGATGGAAGTTCGTTTCTTTGGCAGTCCTTCAGCATGTCTGACAGTTGCTTTGCACTCGTGGAATGCTGAATCAATGCAGATCACACCCTTCCTCTGCCTGGCGTTTGCTGTGGTGTTACTTACACGGCCACGTTTACTGTGCTAAGGTTCAGGCGTAAAGAGACCCGTGGAGATGTGCTTGTGGAGATTAGCTTGTTGTGGCTTCCCTGGGGGTCACGGGAGGTTCAGAACAGGACTGAGGACCTTCCCCTGCTCTGTTGTTCCACGCGGTGTGTTATGCCAGGATGTGCTACCATGGGAAAGCCGAGGACGCTAGAGACATCCTGGGTGCTTAGACACCTTGTCTGTGATAGAGATTTTAAAATTATAGCCGATCTAGCGTAGTACTGAAACCATTATATTCACATAAAGATAATTACGGAACTGGTGCTTTATGGGAATGTCTGAGAAGTTTATATCTATCTTCTTTAATGTATCTGAGGGAGTCAGCATAGTCTGATTTATAAAGCAGAAGATGAGAGAAGAGATCAGAGTTTTCTCCTTAGCTCTGCAAATGACTGGTGGAGTGGAGCAGTATTGGCCCTTGACCTCTCTGGCTATTACAGCTGTCTATGCGTTGCTGCCTCTACAGTTCTTAGCATCTCTACTATCATCATTACATGTTTTGGGCTTTTTTCAAGCATTATTTTAAATGAGGAGGGTTTGTTCAGGCCATTAGGCCTGAAAGTTTATACTTGGCATCTCTGACTCAACTGTTAGTCCAAAAGTATCTCTGTGGGTAGTTTTACTTTCTTAATGAAGAATACTTGGTATAAAGCAGAACGCTTTTGTGAGAGTGCTGTGGGGTTTTGTTTGTTTGTTTGTTTTTGTTTTGGACTCTAGTGCATTACTTCTACAAGAGACTGCATAATTTCCTCCCCCAGGTGCTTGTACAGTGTAGTTTCATGTTTTAGAACATCAGCCTTTGCAAGGTATAATCATTGTATAATCTTCAAAGGCTGATGTTACCAATAATGCCTAATTATAGGTCTTGATAAAGCTGGTATTGGAAAGGTGACCATTTGAATGCCATTATTAGCTCTGCTAACTCTTAAAATGGTGATAGTCTCCCAAAGGGTATATATTAATATGCGAGAAGTCACATTTTTGGTATTTCCATTGCAATACAATTTGGTTGTACGTATGTCAGAATTTGTTTGTCCTGGGTAGTTTTTTTTTTTTTTCTTTTTAATAGCTAAGAATGATTATAGGAAAGAGGCTTTATTATTATTTTATTTTTAAGTGCTGTAAGAGGAAATTAATTCTACTTGTAAGGCTATTTTGTTGTTGTTCTATAGCACTACATTCCTTGTAGGTGATATATTACTGTTTCAAAGGTTTAATTATCTATGTTCAAAGTTTAACCATGATGTTCTTACACTAGAAACCTTTGTTTTCCAGAAAAATAAAGCATAGTCAGTAGTTTGATAAAATATCTCACAAAAATAATTTTCTGATTGCAATGCCATTAGTTTTAAACATCTAATTAATGAAAACAATTGAATGCACGGGAGCTAATCTGCCAACTGGTAACAATTAGCAGTAAGAAATAAGGCAGTGGCACAATACTGTTTGTCTCAACAGTCTCTAAAAGTTGAGTGCATGACAGTAAGTGGGACTTCTCAGGTATTGGGGAATAAATTCTGATTTTCAGTGTGCAAAAATTAGATGGTTAATTTTCCTAAGGCAATTTTAAATACTGCTGAGTTGCTATGCAGATCTCTAACACTCTTCACTTTTTATATGCTTTATATGCAATTTTTTAATCAAATCCCGTTGCAGTATACATTGACATTTTCATTAGAAGACAGTGGAGAAGAAAATAAGCTATACCTGTGGATTTTGCATTTCTTTGTGATCTGGCTGAATATAAACTTTTTATTGAGGTTCACGTGAACCAGAGTTTTTTTTATTTTTCATGGGCTACATTTAAGTTATCTCGAGCCAGCTCTTGCAAGTTGGGACAGGCAAACTTCTGAGGAGCCCAGTGGAAGTTTTACATAAGTAACTCTTCAGAGCATTGGCTTCAGTGATTGCTGTTTGCTGTTTATTTTGAGTGATCAATTTCTTCTAATTATGTGCTTGTTATCTTTGCAGTGTTCTGGATGATGAGGGAAGCAGCCTGCGTCAGCAGAAGCTTGACAGGCAGGTAAGATTTTGGAGGGGACCTTCTTGCTTTAAGTCTAGATCTTGGAGTACTGAACACGCATATCTGGTAATCAATAGATACATCCTGAAAGGAAATTATATCCTCTGATTAGGGGATGCAAATGAGAAGTCTGTGGAGGTTACAGCTTATGTAGAAGTCTAACTTCTACTGAGATTTTTCTTATGACTGCAGTTTGAGTGATTATCGTTTCCACTGTCTTGGACTTGTTTTAAGCTGACTTAGAATGTGTTATCCATCTGATGGACCAGAAAGGACAAGAGGTTCCAGCAGACATGTCAGCTAGCAGAGGTTTACCATAGAGTTTTTACATCTTTTCTTTTTTGTTCCATCGATTTAACCCGTGTGTAATTAATAAACTAGTGGCATTATGTTCCACGTTGTCTGTTTTGCTACTATTTTCCTACATGATGCATACATAAAGTGATTCACAATCTCTTCCCTGAAATCTCAGGGAATTTGCCATTAAATTTTAACGGGGTTTGAGAATTTGATTTCACCTTTGATTATTTTGTGGTGCCTTTTCCATGAACCTTTGTCATGTTTATAGTCAAATCTTGGGAGTTGAATTTTATGTTGTTACATCCATTTTTTCTCCCATTGTTTTATTAGCTTGCATGTCTACCAGAATTTCATTTTCAAATTCAAATTCTTTGTACTTATGCCATAATCCTGCACCAGATTCTGACCTTCCTGGAGTCATGTTAGAGTGTTCCATACAACTTACGGAGCTGAAAGACTCCAGTCTCCATTTTTGTTCTTCAGTTTTATTGCATCTCCCTTCTAAAAGCAAAAAACCACTGCATAGGAGCAGGGAGATGGCAAGGAAACGTATACATAAAATTAATAGCTCTGGTCTCAGGGGTTGTGGAAGAGGTCTCAGAGAGGTGCCTGTGGTGCCATTGGATGCGGAACAAAGCACCTGGGAGAAGAGACTTGTAGGCTGCTAGGATAATTCCTTGCCTCCCATCAGTGTTGCTTTGGTTTTCCACAGGTGTAACTGGGAAATTCAAGTGTTTATAATTAAAGTTCATCTTGTATAGTTGTTAGACTAGGCTGATGTCCAGCATTATCATTTGATTCTAGTTTGCAGATTCTGCTCTTGATTTACAGAAACTTAAATCGGCATCTGCATGCCTCATGCCCTTGCTTACCCTCGCATTGCTTCACAGCCAGTACTCTCACACTGTTGTTTTCCCAAGGGTTATTTCCAAGCAAGCTCTGACAGCTGGTAGACTGCTCAGAAAGATCTATTTTAATAATGTGCTGTTTTCAGCAGAAGGTGTTTTAGCAGTGGGTTGGTGGTTTTTTGTTTTTTTTTTTGGAAAGATTTCCTATAACCCAATATCCCACTTGCCAATTCCCACCACTTTAAAACTTAGAAGGTGTAAAGATATCCATTGCTTTTAATCATAGATCGCTGTTGTTTGGAGTCCAGTAACAGATACTTTTCTTTGTATTTCCCTCAGCGAGCGCTGCTAGAACAGAAGCAGAAAAAAAAGCGCCAGGAGCCATTAATGGTTCAGTCCAACGTGGACAGTCGCACAAGAACACGCAGAACGAAACATTCAGAAGAACAAGCGCCATTGGTTGAATCATATCTTAACAGCAACAGCAGCACCATATATCATGGTATATGAATATGACCTACTGCATGCATATTTACTGCAAGTCATAGTATACTGCTCTCAAAGTTAAGTTTATGCTGTGAGGACAAAGGGGTATTTTAAGAAAATCAACAAAACAAGTTTCCTCTCTATGCTTTTCACTCATAATAGCTTATCAAAGGTACTGAAATGTTATCTAAGAAATAGTATTGTATGGTACAGAGGTACTGTCCTTTCAGTAGAGTGAAGTTTTAATTTTCAGAGCTCAGAAAAACAGACATTATCATGCTATAAATGGTAACGTTTTTCTTATCTACATTAATTGAACTAGATGTTGCAACAGTTTGCACCGTAGTGGACTTTCTGACTTCAGTGAGATTAACTGTTCTCTTAAGGTAAAACATGACCCTTCCTGTTACGTTATAGCACAACATTTACTGGAATACTTACTAATCTCTTCTCCTTAAATCAGTTTGTTCTACATTTTTATCTCAAACCCTTTCAATATTTCACAAGCTTTCAGAGAAGCAAAAAGATACGGTAACATTTCTCATATTCAACCTATCTTGTTAATCTTTTGGGGATAGCTGTCCTTGCAGTAAGCGGTGCGGTTAGCAAAAGCCAATTTAGGAGAATTTAGTTACTTAATAAAGTGTTTTATCACCTCGTAAAACCCTTTGTTAGGAACATTGCTCTTGAAAATATTATAAGAACTCCAGAGGTATCCTTTTTTGGTGTGGTCTTCTCTGGGCATGTGCTTAGTGTCTTAGGATACAGTGTTTGCATGGTATGTAGTTAGGTTTTAATGACCATTTTTAACTACAGTATTCAGCTTCAGGGTTGGCACTTTTTTTTTCCCCTTCAATGAAAACATTTGTATGTGGGAGTGTCGGATGCATGAGACATCTGGGCTGTTTCTAAAGAACTATTCTGCTCTTTTCCGTTCATTTGTTTCTGTTATGGGCATGCAGATTTTAAGTTAAGAATGACTCTTTGATGGGATTTAACGGCCTTCTGAATGAACTACATTGCTTGGATGAGCATGTTAAATCAATTCCTGTACAGCAAATGCTACAAAAAGAACACTTCTTTCTACCTATCCTCCTCCTCCTTCTCTACTCTTTTTTCCTTGTATTAATTCTGCATAGCACAAAAGCACTTGTTGATTTCAACAAATAATTGGATGCCTGTATGGTGATAGCTCTATGGTACTTTACTCAAAGTAGGTCAGAGATAACATCTCAGCAATTCTCAGATGTTTGGTTTTCTGCGCTAGAAAATTCTCTTTCATACACTCCGATAGCTTATTCTGATGCAGTTATCTGTGCTGCAGTGGTTCCCCGGTGGGCAACTCTATACTGGAGTAAAAACTGATTTCACTCCAGAATAATTATCAGAGAGAAGAGTAAAAAGTCAAGGTCATTTTTGTTCTGGAATAGAACATTGGCCTGGGGAGCCACTTGTCAGTAGATATAGTGGAACAACATACTTTGCTAGTTAAGCTGATCATAAGTTTTTCTGTATGAAAGAGCTCTTACCTGATTTTGATTCTCTGCAGGGAGTTGCATGATGATTGCTGCTAGTCCTCAGGTTGCACGTGTATTTTGCTTCACCTAGCTTGAAGTACACATAAATCTAAGGTGCAATAGGATGGAGGGATCTAAGTTACAGGCAGGGACTGAGCTCAGCTGGGGCAGCTCACGTGGGATAATACAGATGTGGCTTTTCTATATTTGTGTTGCTCAGGATTGAAGATGCTGGAATCAGTTTCATTCAGTAATAAACAGAGCAGTTCCAGGGCTCTTCCAAGTTTCATTTTATTTAGTTTAATAAATAAGGAAATGGCTTTGCTGAAAGCCTTTTCACCACAGAGTGAGGAAGAGCGTTGCCAGCATCACCATACTTTTTCCTAGATACTTTCAGAACAGAGAGGTGACAAGGCGGTAGGAGGAGATGGTCTGTGTTCCCTGCTGAGTAATTAGTAGTGATTCCTCTGGGTGCCACATGGTTCTCAAGGAGACAGTTGCCCTTCTGCTGAAGAAGTGGATCCGTTCTGCAGAATGCACTGTTCACAGAAAATCCCCAGAAACAATTTCTTCTCAGTTCTTGCTTCTCAGTTCCTGCTTATGTTTCACCTACAAGTAAGAATTTGCAGATCCTGCAGCTTGCAAATGACTTGCATGTTGTAATATTTCTTTTTAAAACCTTTGGGTTATTGCTATATTGGCTAATAAACCAATAACGGTATCAGCATTTGTGTTATCCGCAGAAAGTGACATTAATTAGATCGAACAGGTCAACCAAAGTTAAAATGAATCCTTGACACTCCAGTACGAGTGGTTAGTCTGAGCTGGAGTATTAGCCAGAGTTAATGCCAGTTTGCCAGGTAAGTACTGGGAAATGTGGCAGCATCTGTAGATCAAGTAGGACCAAGCATGCAGGAAATTGCTTTAATTATTTGGAAGGGGTTATAGGGATATACTTAATGGGAAAAGAACCTCTTGTTACATCATCTGTGCACCTTGGAACACAGGCAAACTTACAGAAGAAATACTTTTGTGACAGTATTTCTAGATAAGTTCATGACAAAACTGAGTACGTAAAGGTAGCAGAAAGTATTCATGTAAAATTAATGTAGTGGCCTTTTTTATTTGCACTGAAATTAAGTTATTAATATGGTTTTGGGACCATACTTGTAGGTTAGACTCTAAATTATCTGCCTGCTATTTCAAGCAATAAATATTCTTTCATTAATTTCTGTGAAATTTAGCTCCAGTATCTACTATTACAAACAAAGCCACTCTTTGGAACTCCTTGGTATTCCTGCACTCTCAAATAAAGCCACTCTTTGTTACTATTTGCAGTACCAAATACAACTTTGTCACTATTTCATCATTACAAATAGCTAAATAAGAACTAATAACAATGTTTTGTATTGCAATTAACTTTACATTGTATATAAAAGAAGACAAAGTCATTTATTCAGTGGAGTAAATTTAATCCAGTGTAAGATAAATAGCAAATTTCTTTGTCTTCTCTTTCTTGTGTCCTAGTTTATTTTCAGTTCAGTGTCCTTCAGAAGGCATATTGCTACTTGCTTGTTTGAAGTTTTTATTAAATGTTGCTTGCTATTTTGTAATGCCTTACAGTCACATCTGCTAGATTGTTTTCATGTATCTTTACACCCTTTGAGTTTTTTTAAAATCTTGAACAAACATTTTAGTGTGATGTGGCATTGCAAAATTCTGCTGTAAGTACAGCTTTCTCAGTCTGGATTGCAAATATATATCAAGCCTTCCTAAAACCAAGTAACATGCAGAGAAACGCTGCTTACTGAAACAGTTTAATTACACTATTTAATTACATTTAATGCAAATGATGAAAGACCATTTTTACAGGGAAGAGTAATTTTATTTCTATGAAAATGGTGAATTTCCACTGGGGAGAGATTTTTCTTTTCGCAGCTCTGAGGAAGGCAGAGATTTGAACGAGTGCCAGATATGCTTTCATTAATATTAACATATTTTGTTGCAGCTGTGGCTTTTTCTTTTTTCTTTTTAACTTGGAATTAAAAATGTTTTCAATTAGAAACTCTCTGAATAATTTTCATGGCAACTTCCAATTTAGAGATTCCGATTAACCATGTGTTAAAACGCAAAATTACTTCCTTACTTTTCTTTTTTGACATTTGGCAGCACATCGAGATATAATGGCTGTCTGGTTTGTTGAAGAGCAGACCTAAAGGTAAAAGTCATAGCTCTGGATTGCTAAGTTTGATGTGTCATTTTGCTCTTTTACCATGAATGGTGAAAGAGGGTTTTCTGATGAGTGCCAAGCTGCCAACTTACAAGATGGCATCAATTAACCATTCTTTTAAAAATACGTGTATTTGAGTGTTCATCAAAACTGTGTGTTGCATCCCTGTGTTTCACTGACCTTGAAATGAGGTGTTAGTTTATTTTTTGAAGACAGCCAGGAATGTTCTGTGCACAAGACTATTAATATTGAGAGATCGGGCAGCACTCCAAGTATCATGTGGGCAAAACACTTAACTCCCAATAAGCATATATTCTGAAATCTCCCTTTTGGCTGCAGTCTCCTTACCGTTCATCCTTTAAAGCATCTTCTTAATTTATCAACAGTCATTACCGTCCTAGTACATTTCCAAAAGAAACTAACCCCGTAGCAGCAGAGAACAGCAGGTAGCAAGTGGTTTAGAAGTCTTTTTGTGCTTCTTGGCACTGGAAAATTGAAGAAAGTTTAGAGGCAACTGAGAGAAGTTGCTTGAAAAACACCCTTCTCTTTGCTTTCAACTTAAAATATATTTACTTGTTACAGCTCAGTGTCAGGGAAGTAGCCTGCAGCTCCCAAAGGGACAGGGAGCCTGGTCACAAGGGTGACCCCAGCACAGGCACTGTCCCACCGGGTCCAGACACAGCTGGCAGAGCTGGCTGCTGCTAACAGCATCCTCTGCAATCCCAGATGCAGCAAGGGATGAACCGGGGTCCCCCCAGAGTGCCAGACAGGGTGGAAGGGGATGGGGTCAGGAGTCAAGGCTGCGGTGTACACACCAGGGGTCTGTCGAGTGGATGAGCTACCTACAGTGTGCCACCAGGGTCATCCCAGGAGCCACAGCTGGAGACCGATGCCGTAGTCCAGGCTGAGCTGAGACCGATCCCTCTGTGGGCAGGGAGCGGGTGGAGGCCACGAGGGAGGTTAGTCAGGGCAATTAAAGCCCATTAGTGCCTCAGGGCCCCGGGACTCAAAATAATTATGTTATTTCTTGCTGTCCTTAATCTTCCTGGTAGAGGCTTTTCATGGATAATTTTATCTTTCCTAATCAGTTGTCCACTTCCCCAAAGAGTCTGATTCATTGCTATTAGCCCTCCATTTCACATGCTGCCTTTTCTTCTCTGCTCAGTGGTCAGACAGCAGATGCCTGGGAGTTAAGAGGAAGCTTTTGTTTAATTCATCCCTTTGTTCTTTCAAAGAAGGTCTCCTTATGGCAATGAGCTCTTGATAATGTCCTCAAGCACCAGCAAGTTCTCCCGTGCACTTGTTCTTTTTCTCTCAGCCCATTCACATGCAGCTTCACCTTTGTAAAATCAGCCTGGTCAGTGCATCAGTGTTAGCTACAGAAACTGCAAGGAGCCACAGCGACTTTACGAGTGATAAAACTTCTGAGAGTCTGGAATCTGACAGTAAGGTGCTAGAAATCAAATATTTGTTAAGTAATCAACCTAATACACAAGCATCCTTGCCATAATTCAGGCCCTTGTATTTAACTGATTTTATCATGGATGTGTTTTGGTTTTGTTTGTAGGCCTTCTATACAAAACGGATAAAAAATACTTCATTTTACTCTGAAATATGGTGGTATTGCCCATCTTCTGGATACTTCTTATAGGATCCATTTATCTCTAGATGAGTGTAAAAATGCTAAGTTAGTATCATAATCTAAGTTGATTAAAAAAAATAATGACAGCTCAAGCATTAATATTCACTAAGGCTAACGTTACAAAGAAAAGTAGCAAGACATTTCTATTGTGAAATGGAAGAGCATCTCAGACAACAGTAGGAAAAGGACAACTGATTTGCACTGATCTGTTAAAGCATGCTCTTGACTGAACTGTGTTTTAGCTTTCTTTGCGTGACGCTCATTCTGGATTTCACTTTTACCACGAGAGGACATTAATAAAAAAGTGGATATTTGCTTTATTGAATTGAGCCAGTGATTTGCACCACGTAACTTACCCATCTAGTTCAGCCTCTTTCTACCTGATGTGTTTTCCAGGCAGACCGTGCAGTCTTTTAATGTATCCGTTTCTTTTTGTGTTTGATTTTTCACTTTTTTCATTCTACACATAAGGTCCCAATCAAATATACTTTTTCCTTTTAGTGCATGGCATTTTTATGTGCGAGGGATTGGTAAGTTATGATTGATAGTTTTTGTTTCTTCCTCTAAGATTGGAAGAGTGTACAAAGTACTCATATCAAGAAAAATGGGCATGCAAATGAAAAAGAAAAAAATCTGCATTTTCATTGCTTGGTACTTTGAAACTAATTTCCTGTGTGATCTTATGTTCATAAAGGCCAGATGGAAAAGCACGCTTTTCATTTTCATTCACTTGAATATGTGTGGATAACTATCTTCCAATACATATTTTTTTTTTTCAATTCTGTGTTGTCTGCATTACAGATTATTCACTCACTTAGAAATTGCCTACTTTTCTTTGGCTGTGAGTTGTAGCTCTGCCCCTGTAACATGCTTTGCTGTCCAGCACAGAGCTGGTTAATGAGAGAGACTTCTTTTCCACACTTCTAGCAGTTATGCCGTTGTTAATGCAAGCCAAAGCCAGGACACAGCCCTTTTCCACTTTGATGTGGAGTCATTCTGCACTCACCTGGTGCTGTTAGTAGCCTACTTGTCAGTTGTTCACCTTTTCCTCTTAGCTCAGATTCTGAAATAATCTTACATAACCTACCCTAAATATAGTAACTTTTGCTCTTTTCTGTCTCCCCAAAAGTATCTTCAGTAACACCATAATGAGGTTAGTAATCAGTACTTGATTGAACAAACATGGATGAACAACGCTAGAGTTAAAACCATGTCACTGTATTATCTGAAAGCTTGCCATGTATCTCAGAATCATTTTTTGCAATTTATGGGACCAAAAGAGAACGAAACATCAGGTCTGACAGTCCAGCATTATTTGCTGTTTGGAATTCTGTCTCGATACAATGCATCCTGCTCTCATTTCTGTCTTGTCTAAATGCAAATTCTAGTACAAACAAATTAATAGAAAATGAAAAAATGTCTTTACTTTTTGAGTGAAGATTTTAATAATTTGGAGTTGGAAATATGGGGCAATGGAATGGATTTTCAAATGTAGTCTCCTAGTGTTTAAGATAAAGATCAACTGGGATTTCTAAAGTTGCCTTTTTTTATGGAAATGTATACATTTTTGAGTGACATTTGTGGAAAGTCCATCCCTGTAGCTGCATGTAAAATTCTTAATTTATTTGTTCTATGCTACTGCTATCATTGGTTTTAACTTCTTAACATCCAGTTAAGGACATAATCATATTGTCAGTGAATACTATCCAGGGAGACCAAAGAAAGCGTTAGTGATTGGACAAGCCTTAGCCAAAGTCTGCTGTTTTTTGAGTAATTAATAGCTAAGAATAAAATGGTGGGGTTTAGTGATTGAGGCAGTATTTTGGGATTAGATTTGGATTTATTCCAGAGGTAGTGATTTAAATGTAATGTTACAGGTCAAAAAAGCATCCTTTAGAAACAGGAAATCCTGTGCTAATTCCTTCATGAACCCAGCTGTAGTATCAGCGCATTTATGGTTTAAATTTTATTTTGCAGCCTCCATCACTTGTGTGAAAGTTCTGTTTACTGTATAGAGCAGTGATGGTATATGCTCAGAATGGCTACTGGACTGAATTCTTGCCTTATAGATTAAAGTAATGCAAATATTTTCTTCTCTGGCCCTTGGAGCACCCATTACTGTGCTTACAATCAGGTATCTCTTGCTGGAAGTTATGGGACAAAATTAATTCACAAAGCTTTAGGCTTTAGTTGTTAGATCAAAAGACAGCTGACAAGATGGTGAAGATAAGTCTTTAATTTTTCAATGAACAATGTCAGAACGTTTCATCCCTTGCTGATTAATCATTCCTTTGGGCCAAGTAGATTAAGTTTCATCTGAATGGATGAATATGGCTGTATTTAAAAGGATTTAGGGACCTGACTGGTCATTTAATGTTGGTCATTTGTAAGGTACTGAATTTCAGTTATATGGAGCATTATCATCTTTAAAACAATGAAAAGAACATATCCTCATTTTTAAAGAGAGGCTAAACTATAAATACAGGACAGATTGCTGGGCTGACCAATCCTACCTATTTAAAGACTGTTCAGCAGGGATACTTTGCTTCCCTGCTTAGTCCAAGGCTGCCATGCCTGTGGGAATACAGACCATGCTGCCTTGTAGGTGCCGTTTTCCCTGTCGTGCTGTGCACTCACTCCTTTGGTTCTGTCTTGTTCATTTACTCAGTGCCCTGTGATGCTCAGCAAAGGCACTGCAGTCTTGTGACTTGTGTTCAGTAAAGATGGAACTGAGGAGCTGGGCAGTGCCAAGTCAGTTTTTTAGGCTGTTAATCACTCACGCCTCTACCAATTTCATGTATACACCCTATAAAACTTGAACTCTTCCTCGGTGTAGTGAAACGGGAGTATGTGTTTAGTGAGTGCCTCAGATGCTCGCTGTGTAATGCTATTCCTACTTGACCGCTGAGCTGGGGAGGGCAGCTGTGGGTTGTATGCTACAGTTAACATAAACATGGCTAAATCCATGTCACCTTACTCCTCTGAGAATCCCCTTGGTGTTTCTGTTGCCATTCATGTGCCTGAAGGATTTGGGGAATGGGAAAGTTGCCTCATAGACCAGAAGCTTGGAGAGAATTTCCTTCTTCAAGGGGAGATTTCCGGCCGTCCACACATCATGGGGCATTGTTAGGCCCTTTCAGGGTTTATGAATTTTGTCAGGGATATTTTTAAAGAAATTGTATTGGCAACCAGTTCTTTCCAGGTAGGATCCTTAGTGGACATTTTTTTTTTTTTCCTTTTAAAGAAAGCACTTTAATTTGGGGAAAAAGAAAGGGATGATGGGAGGCTTGGCATCAAGTGCCAGGGTGATATTCCGCTAAGATACACCACAGTGACCACATGAAGCTGGGGGCTTAGAAATTAACAGCGGCCAGCAGCTGATGCTAAAATTTCTTAGTGCTCACCTACAGGTTGTTTTGCTTGGGGTGTGAAGTTCGAATATTTCTTTCTGTATTTCACAAGGGTGATTGCTTTTATATCATTATAAACTCAGTGTTACTTGCTTTTATATCATTATAAACTCAGTGTTACTTGACTTCAAGGCTTGGTCTGGCCAGAACAAAGCGGTGCTCTGTGCGTTGCTTTCACAGATTGAAATATTGACCACAAAGCGTGTCATGCTTTTAGAAGCTGATAAATCCTCATTTTACTTTGAAAACAACCAAGATTATGTGAATTACGCTGACATTTGTAGTTTGTGCTATGCATAATATGCTGAGACTTCTGAAAATTAATTTGTACGGAACAAAGTAGGAGGAGTTTTTAGCTTGGGTTATAGTTTTTCCATAAAATGCATGGCTGTCCTACTCATGATACTCTGGTATATATGGTTGTGTAAGGTGTTTTGAAAATAAAACTGATGATTCCTTGTTTATGGTTCTAGGATATAGTTTTAACCATAGGCACTACGAAGTCTAAATAAAGCTATTCAGCCTTCATGCTGCCCCTGTTGATGATCAGTCTGGCAGAGCTTTAGTGTAAGGAAACGTGCTTCCTGCAATAGGAACACATTAATATTCTGATGTTATTTTTGGACTGAAAGTTAGGAGCTGAAATATTATTGGAAGCAGGAAAAAAGTTAGGAAATACCTCCCAGTTAACCTAACGCTTTATTTTTTTTTACTGTAACTTTACAATTTCTGGTTTGTTTGAATCCCTTCTCTGCATGAATTATCTGAAACACTAAATTCTGCGATGTCTGCTTACTTCTTTTTGCCTTCAAATTGTTCTCAATTCACTCTCTTTCTTTCTCTCTCTCTTTTTCTTTCTCTCGTCTCTCTCTGTTTTTCTTTTTGGTGGGGTACCCTGAATCTCTCAAGCAGTGCAGGAGGCCGAACAGGAAGATGTAAAGGTGGTAGTGGATGCCCAAGCTCCGAAATCAACTAAAAAAGCCAAGGCAGCAGCTGCAAGCTGTCAGACTGGCAGCACCAGAAAGGAGAAAAAAGGGAAACACAAAGGTTAGCTGCATGCTGCTGAATGTCAGATGTTGAATTGACTGCAAAATATATTTTTTTGTCGTTTTTAATTTCTTTGAATATCAGTAATTTTCTGAAAATTGTCTGAAAGTGATATATTGAAATTTTTATGAGATTGGAAAATGTGTGTGACTTGGACCTGTCTCCGCATGTGTGAAGGAGGGCTGAAATTTGTAACCCAAGTATTTTCCAAAGGAGCATATTTATTAAAATTCTAGAGGAGTAAAAGTGTCCTGATGGAACAGATGCTGATATTTTCCTGCAGTGTTAAAGAACTGAGAATCACCTTAAACCAATGTATTTTTTTCTATCTGCGCACAAAATTTGGAGGAATGGCCTTAAATTGCAGTAATTCTGTCCAGGCTCTTACTGAGGTTTACGCTGCACAGCGTAGAGGTTAAGTGAGCATTTTGAAAATAAATTCAACAAAATCAAGTTAACATCCTCAAAGGGTTGTTAGGATGTCCTCAAAGGGCATCCTCTTCAAGTTGTTCCTTCAGGGTTACTCTATCCTACCTGGCAAATGTATGTGAGGTGTTTGTACGAAAAATTTTCTGCGGTGACTTTGGGTCAGATTGGGTAGACAAAAGAAAGCTATTGGTAATGACAAAATGATAGATAATATTATAAATATATATAAAAGATATTTTATATATATGCGCACACACATACAAGATATATATATATATATTTTTTTTGCCAGAACATACAGTTTATTTGATGGCAGATGAGTAATCATTTGCAATTCTCCTGATTAGAATACACTGTATTCTCATCTTAAGTACTTCAACAGTCTCTGTTATTGCTTAAGTAAGAAAGTAGTGTCTGTCATTGATAAGTCTGTTTAATGATAATAATGACTAAGAAAGGGAATTCTTGAGGTCAGAGTTTGGGGACTTAAACGTAGGAATTCTGCAGGATCAGAGCCTATCTTGTTAAAATTCATTAAACCACATTGCAGCTTAATTCTTGAGATCCGAATCTACAGCTTCTCTATGTCTCTAGTCCCTCTGGGACTTGGTTAGACAGGCTTTAGTGTCTGGCCTTGAGGTAATGAATTTATTTATTTATTTGAAGGGAAAAAAAAAAAAAGTTGGTGTGTACTGATACCTAGGCTTAAAATAATAAGTGAAAGTCAAGGGTAAAATTAACTGAATGTAAAAATTGTCAGCAAAATAAGTGAACAGAAAGCTAATGCTTCTGAACTGATCATGAAAAGCAATTCCACTCCAGCACAGTAATACAGAAACCAAGTTTTATTCTGAAGTACATTATACAGGAGAATAAAAATCCTCTTGCTAGCATAAAGGAAAAAAGCCTGAACAATGTCCTCTGTAGCACTTAGGTTGCCATTATACCAGCGTTTCCTGAGAGGGGAAAATGGAAATCATGAAGGAAAACTGCTTAGGTAGTGCAGCCTGTGCACTGCACGTATATCACGGGGAGAGTGGGTCCACACAGCAGCTTTGACACAAGAAATCTGGGAAGCCCCGAGGGTGTAGCAATAGGAAATTGCTTTCAAGGGCAGCTGTGTCCGTGTTTAAGCCCCATAATAGGAGTAGCCTCGGAAGTTTTCTTGGGGGCCAGCATGAAGTTTAAGGTTTTTATCTCCTACAGTGTGTTTTATCACCTATACGGACACTGCCCTGTAGGCGTAGGGGGTGAAGTAGTGGAGATTTCTTGAGAGATTGTGGGTCGTGTAGCTGCCAGAGTCTTTAAAATTTCTTCCATCACCATAAGCTGCTTGAGAAGAGATTTATGTTTGTGCTTGTGGATTATTTGAGGGGTGGAGGGGCAAACTGACCAGTTGTGTTAACATTTTAGCAATCTAGATGTTTCATGCCGTAACTTCAGTGTGTTCTGTAAACGAACAGGCTGGATGCAGCGGGATGAATGCACTTTATATGCTAAGACAGCATTTTAAAGGTTTCCGTTAGTATTTAGCTATAGTGAGTATTACTTTTCTGAGCATAGCAGAGCTCTTTGTGCTTGAAGAAAAAAGAGTCTTTAGACCAGATTCTATGAATAGTAAGCTAAGTCAGACCAAAAATCATTGAATTATACATGAATAGCTCTTGAAGCTGTAGTGTAATGATTATACTCTGGTCTTAGATGTGTAATGCCTTTTTAAGTGGCTGGAAGAATGATGAAGCTATGATCAGAACAATGTGCTAAAGATAAACGCGAGGGAAATATTAGGTTTAATGAGGTTACACTGACATAAGGCAAGAGAAGGATGTGGCTAATTGCTCATGTAGCTGATTGTTCCTCCTGAGTTAGGGGTCAGTGCATTTTGTAATTCTGTGATGGGTAGTATGGCGTTCATCAACTCTAAGTCTGTAATTATTACTGGTATTTCACTCTTAATGACATAGCCAATATAATCTGGGCCTATTTTTAGAAAGGAACATCATTTTTGTGGGAAGAAGCCTGCAAACGCAGAAAATTGATTGTATTTTATAGTAGCTTAGCTCATTAAACCGGTATTTCTGGAGGGTTTGGCCTCCAAGTTTATTGTTGGACATAATATTCAGTATTGGGAAAAAAATACAAAATGAAACAAATTGATGCGTAAAATGGTGGAAATAGTGGCTTGAACTCTGGCTTCATTTGTGACTTTCGAGATGCTAGGAAGGGTGAATAAGGATATTAGTGAACCTGGTGCACAGTGTTACTAGATTGTCCAACAGAAAAGTAATGCACACAAGTGAAAACAGTTGCAACAGGTACCTACGAAAAATAGGCACCCTACAAATACAAAACCTGAGCATCTTCAGATACTAAATACCTAGAGTATTCTTTCAGAATTAAGATTACTGAAAGTATTATAGGCACATAGTAGTGTGGGGTGGTTTGGTCTTTTGTTTGTTTGTTATTCTTTTTTCCCAGTACGTTTGTGAATTAAAGCTATCTGGTAGAGTGTATTTTTGGCTTTGCACGGTGAATTGAGCAGAAAGATAAAATGAACCTCAAAAAAAAATAAATAAGCAGAAAGCTATGCAAAGCCAGGACCTAATTCAAAGTGAAATCTGGTATGAAAATTCAGAAATCATTCTGTGAAGTTTTTTTTTCTGGCTGAACCCCTTGCACTTGCAGACTGTAAGTACATTCTAGGAAACATATTACCTACTCTGTTTAGGAGAGGCAGAAGGTAAATGAGCTGCTCCGAAACACAGCACTTCTGCTGGGGCGGCTATTTCATGTTTGATTTGGCTTGCTTCTTCCATGTTTTTTTTTTGTTTGTTTGTTTGTTTTCTCTTTCACACCTGTTTGTCTGTTTTGATTTGTGCATCCTGTCTCATGTAACAAGCAACTACATTAATGCTGGCCGCCTCAGAAAGCAGCACCGTTGGTTGGATAAGCATCATTTTTTCTCACTGTAACGCTTCCTTTTCTGATTGGAATAAAAGAGTTTGTGTAGAGTAGATTTATCTTGGCTTCCCCCTGCATTAAAGAGAAGGGGTAGGAGGAGGAACAAATCTGTTTCCACCAAGAAAAGCCCAGTTGTTTCCAGATCTGCCCGTTCAGGCAATGCTTTGGCAACACATGAACTTGACTGTGAAGGCATCATTGGGCCTCCACAAGATAGAAATTTATGAAAGCACGATTCCTGCTACAGTTTTCTAGTTTTCAAGTTAAACGTAGATGCTTGGTGCTCAAGCACTTGCTTTTAGTGACCTGATACTGTGTTAGCAAGAGCCCTTCCTTTAACTAAAATTTGAACTAAATCACCTCCAGATGTCCTTTCATAACAAAATTTCTTTTTTTTCTCCCCTTCCCTTAACAAGCAAATACCTTTGTGGTTTTGCATTGTCTTGAACCCATATTGATGGTTGCACAGTCCCTAAGAGAACAGGTATATACTGGGAAATGGCTTATAAAATATTAACAACTACAATATACTTAAGGTTATGTGGTCCTAAAAGTACAACAAAAATGCCCCCCACTCGCCCCAAACATCCTCTCTTTTGAGGAGAGTTACACCCAACAGTGATTTTTTTTTCTCTCTCTCTTTTTTAAGCAATTGAGTTATAAATTTCTAAAAGATGCAATTTCCTGATACTTCATTTGAGCTATTTTATTAGAGCTTCCTAAGCAATCATTCTGAGAAATAACCTTTTTCATTTATTGATTTTTACAATATTACTTTCCTCCACTGTACCACTGTTCCAGAGGTAAACCTTATTATACTCAGTGTTCTAACTTCTGGGTAGGTGCGGATTTCAAAAATACAGTCAACTCTTGTTTCGTCTTTTTAACATAAAGAGATTGCTTGAGACAATAAAAGCAGAAGGGTTTGCTTTCAGCTAAGTTATTTAAAGGCTGGAAATTCAATTTCTTTTGGTGTCAGTTTAATAAAAGTAGGTGTTTCTGAGGATAAACTCATTGTCTTCTGAAGCATTTGTGCTACCATCCCTAAGTTGGAGGAAGTGCTGCTTGGCAATTTGCAACTGCAGTTTTGCTGCTGGCTGCAGCCTTGAGCGTTATCCGTGTCGCCATGACTTCTGTTTCAGACCAGTGTTTTGTCTAACCTGGTATCTTGCCTTTGAAGGCACATTTAAAATAAGAAATGAAGAAAAATTTCTAGTGTGTCAACTGCATTTGCTATCAGCATGTTTGCATGCCTGTTGTAGAACCCCTGCATGAAGCTGCAGAAAATGTGGCTTGAGGTCTTGGTCTTCCAGAGACCTCCTTCAGCCACCTTTGTGGGTCTGATACTCAAAAGGCTTAAATACATTCTTAAAACTTAGTGTGGGGGCAATATAGCTGATTTAAAATGTTGAATTTGTCTTAACTACTCTACAAAACGAAAACAGGATTTTTTTTTTCTTTCCTGCAGTTTCTCTTTGTACGTTGGGGACAGAAATACTTGTTTTCTATGCTGTGTACTTTTCCTTATGTGTATTCTCATTTGTTATTTAATCACTGAACTCAATTAGTTGTCTCTGATGGTATGTTTCTTTTTAGTTTCTTTCCTAATTTGCAGATGTCCTGTGCAGAAGTACTTAATTTACTATAATGGTTATTTTCAACTAATTTAGAAATCTGCCTTTTTGTGTTGTCATAGGTACAGTAAAGATTCTTTTTAAATCATCAGTTAATCATTCTTTCCTGTACTTGTAACTTCTTTTAAAAGAACCAAGAGGAAATAACATTTGCTGAACATCTTTTCACAGCAAAATGTTTGCATGTATAAATACATGCAGGAACGTGATGTATATAAATACAATTTGATTCTTTTCTTGAAAGATCCAATTACTGGGGACTCATGTAGTATACAGTCAAATGCTTTTATGCCTACAACTTGCTGCCAGGTGGGTTGTCAAATTTTGAATTTCTAACTAACTTATCCAAGACTAATACTGGGCATTGTCTGCTGTTGTTTGTCAGCAGTATCTTTCTTCATGTTTGTTCTGGTGCTCATCTATAGGTGCTTATCAGTTACCTCTCTAAGCTTTCCCTGGTCATACATAACTACATAGCTTGTTAATATCTAGTCCTTTCCTCCTTTTTGTCCACTCTCCCTGCTTCCCTCTCCCCCCCCACTCCAAGTAAAAGTTTTAAAATGTTACTCTTTTTTGATTACCTCTTGAGCAATGAAAGATTTTGTCTGTTATCAATAGTGTCTGTAAGATTTTAAGTGCTAACATAACACAGGTGTTGATAATAGTAGTTTGTAGAATGGAAATGCCACTGAATGCCCGTTTATTATTATGATTAATTTTTCATTTTTGGTATCTCTGGGTTTCCTCTGAGACACGACTGTGTCAGAGTTTACCAGAAGGCTGTTACTGAAGGGACTGATATTCTGGTGGCTGTTTCAGTCTCCTTCTTGCTCCCCTGCCCTCTTTCACAGTTGCCTAGTTGATAATATAAATAATTCCTTTTCTTCTTAACAGGTATTCAAAGACATCACCATTGGTTTTTTTCTCTACCTGACCTGAAAAAATGTTGAAAATCATGAATCTAGATATAAACTCTTTCTTCTTGGCACAGCCTGCTCATCTTCTTTGCCTTTTCTGACCCCGTTCTTAAACAAGGAAGCTTATAGCTATAGACATGATGGTTTGCTTTTATTGCACAGTGAACTATCTGTCCAGAAGGTGTGTAGAAGGACAAAAAGTCAGTGAGGCAAAGAAAGTAAGAACACAGAGAGAGATCCACCTCAAGTATCATAGTTGTGCAGGCTTGAAAGTGCTTTCAGACATTATGTAGATTATGGTAAAAATGTCTTTTGAATTTTGACTTTCAAAATAGACGTAACATGATAAATATAAAAGAAATGTGTATATATGCTTGCATTTAATACAATCTTACACATGCATATATAGCTGCATGAATGCATGCGCACACACACGAATATTAAATAGTTAATCCTGCATTTGCCGTGGACCATCTATAGCACCAAATATATTTGCTGTTTTTTTATACAATACTATAATACAGCAGATGTTCTTTTCTTTTTTTTTTTTTTTCTCTCTCTCTCTCTCTGGCTATATCTTCCATTCTCTTAAACGGGGTCACCAGCAGAACCATTCGTAACGCTTAGTAACACACTCCACCAGAGATGCACTCTGCAGAATGCTGAAATTGATTTTTCTTCTTTAAAAGGGTGACCTGCCAGGGTAGCCTTTGTCCTACTGCCTAATAGTACGCGATGTTCCTGACAGCACGGGATATGAGCGCAGCTGTTCTGCAGGCATCAGAAAGCAGCAGCCTCCGTGCAGTGTCTCATGCTGTCAGAGGCATTTCCTTTGCTGCAGATCAGTGCCTGCTTTGAAGAAGAAGAATTAAGATGTTTTGTTCCCTTTGGAATGGGTTCTCAAAATTAGGTTTCTAGTGTCCAAAGCTTAGTAAGGGGCTAGATATGCACAAGTTATGAGCATTTTGTTAAATTCAGGGGTGCTTAACACCTGAAATTCTGAGTATTATAGTAAGAACCTGACTTTAGGCAGTCACTTTAAAGCTGATGGATAAAGCTGTTAAAAATACTGCAGTGGATCTGAGCAGCTCTCTTATCTGTTCTAGAGCACCTTTGCTGTAGTACTCACCCTGAAATAACTCACTGTCAGGAAAAGTGCTATTCTGGTCACTGCCATGTTATACCTGCAACATTGGGAATTACGCTGTTCAGTGTATAATTTGTCCCTGCTAATGTACTATGGTGAAGAGTGCTTTTATTGCCCAAATACGTATGCGAATTTTTGGATGCCATAAACTCTTTAAGTTTCCATGTGTTAGTGCTTTTCTCAGTTTCACTGCTTAGTTAATTGCAGTCATTGCTTTTATAGGGTTTGCCTTTATATTTCTGTATATTTCTGTACCCAATGAAATTCCTTACGCTTGTATTGTAAGGGGAGATAAATAGAATGTTAAATTTACCTTATCTGTAACTTTGAGTGTGTTTGTTTGCTTGCTTGTTTGTTTTGTTTTGGAACTAGAATCTTTAAGGTCCCTTCCAACCCAAGCCATTCTGTGTTCTTTATTTAACTTGACTTAGCCTGTGTAAGAGTAAAGTGTGGGTGTATGCAACATCTGTGTCACACTGTATGAGTTAGAATGTTATCTAAGAAAAATGTCAACAGTGAACGGATTTGTGTTGTAAATTGCCAGACTTTCTGACATTTTTATAAAGCTGGATATAGATTTTTTATTTAGTTTTTAGTAATTTAGTAGCAAAGATTGTGGATTGCAGTTGTTTCCCAGGACGGATTCTGCCAAGCCACAACAGCTCCCGAAAGATGACAACCAAGGTGAAAGGAGCAGGAGCTCTTATGCAGCAAACGGCATACAAGGCCAACACTAAACTAATGGTATTCCAAATGTCAAAGAGCATACTGAGACTTTTGAAATATTTGGAATGATTTGAAGAGTGGGGGATCTGAAGGCCAGGAAAACACGTGGAGACATAGAAACTTCAGTTCCTTTAATTGATCAGAGATAAGGTTAAGAGGTGCTTTGATGAGGACTGACTTCTGAAATGGCAAGGTACTTGATAGTATAGGAGGTCTACTGACTAACAGATGAAGGTTTAAAAATAATCAAGTAGCCAGGACTCGTTAGGCCAGTTCAGACTGAGTCACTCGTGCTGAACAGGGAGGGTAAGTTACCATTAGAGCAATGGTTGTGGGGTTGCAGTGCATCCTGCATCACAAAGAGAGCCTGAAACTGGCATTCTAGAAACATTTCCATCTACTGTATTCAGGGTTGGGTGGACCTATTGTTTATTTGTTGTATATCAGAACTTAGAGGGTAGGTGTAGAATTTGCCAGCTAAGGTTCTGCATGATGCAGCAGAGCCAATAATTCCTTCAGACCTTGAAATCTGAATTTGTCAAGTGTCAGTCACATCTTTTGTTTTGTCTCTCTTTTTTCCACCTGACCTGAAAGTTTTTAAATACTTGTGCAGTGTTGAACTGCGTCTTGTTAGGTGGTAGCACGGTTAGTGCTGCTCCTGATAAGGTGGACCACTTTCTTTTCCACCTATGCTTCGCACCACAGTGGTGTTGAGGGGTTGAAGGGTTGAAAAAAGGGTTGAAATGGTAATCTTGGAGACTTATGCTACATATCACAGTCTGAAAACGTAGCCCAACATGAAGTACTCCTTCTTACAGGATTTACTCTGCTCCATTTGGTCTGAGGAGCACCATATTCTTTTACTGAAATAGCTCTTTGTAATGCTTGCTAATTCTTTGTCATGTTGCTTATTAAGAAAGCTTTTAGAACAGTAGCAGCATACAGGCTGAAGTTATTTACTCTGTCTGTAAATGATGGTAGTACCATTTCTATTGGTGCTAAAATACATTTCTATATAGCTGGCTTAGTAATATTTACCATCACTTAATTTTAGCTAAGAGCAGCACATTTGCAATCTGACATTTCAGTCTGCTGTCCCGAAGAAAGAAAAGAAGGTAGCTTGTGATAAGAATATTCCCTCCCCACCCCATGTTTGTTTTTTTTTTTCTTCATTTTCAGAGGCCAATTATAGCAGTAAGGAGGTAAAAAAAATTGTTTCTGGCTATCACCAGAACTCCTAGAATGGCAGCAAGGCTGAGGCTGGAAGGTGCTCCTGGGACAGTCCAGTCCCACAGCCCTGCTCAGAGCAGGTTGCCTAGGATCATCCCCAACCAGGTTTCACGGACTAGTTACTATCTTCAAATAGTTTCATTCTGGTCTTTTAACTGTATGGCAATGTACAAACTCAGTTGGCATATTTAGTCTCGTTAATCTGCTGATCTTCCTGTCATATGTGCTGTTAGATCGGCAGGTGAATTTTCCAGGTTTCTGAAACTTTGAAGAATTAGTTCATAACGGTATCCTTTGTGTCTTACAGGGGATAAGGCATAATCTGGGACTCAGGTTTATCTATTTCTGAACCAGTTGTGACCCCCTAGGACAGCTGCATCCGTTTCCTTTGCCTATCCTCTCCAATTGATTCCCATTTAGTATTCAGTGCCTCTGGTGGATGTGTTGCTTTCAGGATGAGGAGTGCAACAGTGACATTTTGATCACCTCGTGGAGATTCTAAAGTGCGGCAAGTGGGGACTGAGATTTTTGCCTTGGGGGTTATTTTAGTCTTGTTTAAGTCTAGAAAATATTATTAGATATGAGCATGTGATCTTTGTTTCTTAGAAAAGATGCTTTTTATGAGGGGAGGATTCTCTTTGCAGTAACTTCTTGACACGATGACAACCAAGGCTTTTGCTGCTGTCTGACAGGAATTGATGGCCCAGCTGCTTTTCAAGATGATGTTCAGAAGACAGGAAGTCAAGTGCAGATTCTCACGATTGGACAATCTAGCCATGATGAAGATGATGGAGAGAAGATGGCCAGTGGCCAACAACAGCAAAGCAAACAGGATCTTAGAACAGCAATGCAGAAAAAGGGTAAGTAGCCAAAGCCACCTTTGGATTCTCAATGCTTGTTTTATGTATGTTGACTCCTTTTCCTATTCTCAGGCTCAGCCCTAGCCTAAGCAGAGATCGGTACTCTGTGCTTGTCCCTTTCCAAGCCTTTTAGGCTTTGTCCTATTCTGTTTGTGAAAGTAATGAAGTTTTCTCTCATCCCAAGGAACAAGAGCCCTCCAGACTCTCAGGGATGTGGCGTTCCCATCTGCAGTGCAGCACTGCTTTTGAAGCACCAAGCAGATGCTAATGCTCATATCCATCTGTTACATTTTGGTGTTATATGACTCTCAAAATCACATACTTGAGGGCTGAAGAAGAGTATGGAATAACAATATTTAAACTAGAATATTAATTTTAATTTTGCTGTCAGCTAAACTCTGTTCATAGTTTCACAATGAGTGTTGATGCTTGCAGAGGTCAAAATTACAAAACTGCATTCTGCAGCATTTCTCACGCATAGTTCTGAAATGCTCTGGATTTTTTTTAATTTATTTTTTTTTCTGAAGGCATGCATGATCTGGGAGATAGATTGTGTATGTACGCATTCATGCATCTATGCCTTCCTTCCTGCAGTGTTATTATGTCTTGTTAGACATTAACTGTAGGAAGGAAAAAATCCTAAAATCTTCACAAAGCTTTTACTGAAGGCATTTACTTAGGGGTTGTTCTTCTTCAGTGTATAGCTTTTGAAGCTAAGATGGCCTGAGCCAAGAGTACTCTGATGCTTTAAGAATAAACTCCTTGTGTATAAAGAGCAAAATATAAGTGCAAACTTGACTCATCTAAAATAGACTATTCATACCTAAATGCACGCTTCTTGTCTGCAGAGCAGTTCTCACTACGATTCATTTTTTCTGGGGCATTACTCTGCAGATGTGAGCAACTTCAACTGAAATGGGCAGGTTTTTATCCAAGTGGGGCACTTCCTGGGCATTTGAGTCAGAGGGATGTTGGCATGACTAACTAGTTCTGATCTGTGTGGTGATTGTGTTGCCTTAGACCATGGCTCAGAATTTTTAATAGTCAGGCACACTACTTGCTAAAGCTGGTTGACTTTAAAAAAAAAAATTATCAGCAGACTTCTCAAATTAGGTCAGAGCACACAGGTTTTTACTCTGGGGTACATTTCTATTTTTAATTTTTTTTCCAGGTTAGCATATATTTTTATTCTCTTTTTTTTTTTTTTTTTTTTTTTTTTTTTTCTCCAATAAAACCAATATATAGTATGACCTTTTTTAACCTGTCTCTGAGCATACTCCTGATCAGAACAGAACACTGCTAAGGCTGATAGACCGGTATGCTTCAAACCTGTGGAGGGGCTTTTTTAAAAAAAGTGGAGATGTTGGGGTTTACTGGTTTTTGAGAACAGAGCTATCATCCATGGGACACAAAGATATTAAGACAAGACTGCAACTGGTAGTATCTCTGTAAAATATTTTTACTTTGCGTATGTGGTTTGCCACTTGATACCGGTAAAGGAGGCTTGATAGACTGTTTTGAGAATCCCAGAAGTCATGGGAACCTTTACATAGAACTAGGGCTTTTCGTTAGTTTCTCACTCTTGCTTCATGCTTCTGGCATGTCTTTATTGGCATGTCCCCGTTGGTTTGAAAAAGTGTTTAGAATTGCTGTCTCCCATTGGTCCTCCTCTTGCATGGAATAGGAGCAAAAGGAGAAAACCACAGAGGTGACTGCTAAGTGTCCTGATGGGAAAGGGCAGGTCAAGTCCCACTAGATTTGTGTAGCTCTAATCTGTGCCCGTTCTGCGCTTTGACTCTAACTTTGTGGAGAGAAGCCTCTCTCAGTACATGTATTTCTCCTCACTGAGGTTCACCCGGCAAGTTCGGTTACAAGACAGAGAGGCCATAGGCTACTTGAATGTGAAGAGAATATGCTGCTTGCAGGAAAATGCCAAATGTTTTATTTGATTTCTTCATTTGTTGGAAGTTGGCATAGCTAGAATCATTTTTTTCCTGCGGGAAATATTTATCCTTTTGATTTCAGGAGTCTTAATATGTAGAAATCATTGCTGGCAAATGAGTCACTAGGACAGAGCCAGACTTCTATAAGTTTTAACACTGAATAATTAACATTCAGTCTTCATGTTTATCAGTTTCCTCCATGCCTCTGTAAAGACTTGGAATGAGCAATTTGGTCTTAGTTCTTTGCCACCTGAAGTTACAGCTGTTTTGAAATTTAGGGAAGGAGTAGATTTGATTTCTGGGCTCGAGAACAACACAGGAGCTCTTTGAAGCATTCTCCCCCACAGGTCCTGAGTGCAGACTTTCTAAGACAGGCACAGAATTTTCAGCATCAAAATACTGGTGGTGTAATACATAGCATGGATGTAGAAATAAACCATTTGTCTGTGCATGATAGCATGTGCAAGTATGGTTACTCTGCACAGATGCCAGCTGAAGAAATGGATTGCCTCTGTTAACCATGCATATTTGACTAGAACATCGGCTGTCATTATTAAGAACTAATGTTTGCAATTAATGAGTGTGTGATTAATAATGAGTGAGTTCTGCAGGCTTTAAAAATAGCTATTGACCTGTGAACTCAGCCTTATCCTGCATAACCAGATCCTATTGAAACTTTCTGCTGTCATGCTGGATGGTGTACATGCAGACTGGGGGCACTGAAGAAGTAGATAATGAGACCATTTGCAGTGCTGCTGAATGAAAAACAAAAATTGCATGTGCTTCTATCTCACTTCTATTTGCTCTTACTGCTTTGGTGTTGTTTTATTATCCAGTATGCATCTCGTGTCAAAAGGTGTTTTAAAGGGATATGTATTCAAGTTATTGGATGCAGCGATAACATTAAAAAAAAAAAAAAAAAAAGTGCTCTTTGATGTCTATTTTCTTCATACAGTTCCAAAATGTGAACTGAAGGAAACCATTATGGATAGTCTCCAATATTTATATTTCTTACATTAGTTTGGTTCAGTCTCTGCTTGTTGCAGGCCAAGCTCATATTCCAGACACTAAGTTGCAGGAAAGTCTGATGTGTACTCGTGAAGTCACAGAAGAACCATTTAGATAGCCTGAGAAATGTAATTAGGATGCACAGGGTTTTAGGTAGAATTTAGGCCATCTAACTATGAGTTTGAATACTTTTTTCAATGTTACTGAATAAATATTTGTGTAAAATCTGTGTATATCATGTGTGTCTATCAGATTATTTTGTGCATATCAGAATTCAAAAATAGGCCAAAAACTTACAGTGAAGGGCACGCCATTCACAGAACTGTTTCAGCATGGATGGTAAGCTTGAGCTCTGAATGGGACCTTTATGACTTTATTCAAAACACAACAAAGAAAGTGACAGCAGGTATAAGCAGGTGGAAGGTGAATTTGATTATGCAGAAAGACATGATGTCCCTAATTGAAAATTGTGGCGGCAGTTATTTGGCCCCATTGAGTAAGCCTTCAGTCCTGTGAGGAGTCAGGCTTGTTCACACACTTAAGGGTTTGCAGAATCAAGCCCATGGATTTTTTCCTTTCCCAGATCCCCATGCAAATACATCCTGGTCCTCTTCCACCTCCCAATCCAGTCTTGTCGCCCTGGATCATGTTCCTGGTAAGTACAGAAGGAAAAAGTTAATTATGCCCATGCTTTTTAGCTCTGGAAATCTTTGCATTTCGTTTATCCTTCTGCATCAGACTTACCAACAGTGGAAATTCAGGACCAAGTTTTTTCTATTTTTTGGGGGGGAGAAAAAATGCTGCATAGGTTGCCTCTGATATGTGAAACCTGAGTACAGGGTGGCTTCATCTGCATGATACTCCTTGAAAAACTAGGCCTGGCGAATGTCCCACCATTGACACTTTCTGCTGCCAAATCCTGTTTGACGTTCAAAGTTTTGTTCCCCTTTGAAATGTCTGAGGTTTTGAATTCTTTTAAAGTCAAATTTTTAAGTGCTCTAAGGCAGTTCCTATGGCTTGCACTGATACTGCTTTTTACATGAGATAAATATGCATAAGAACACTTCCTTGATGTGAATGTTTTCCTCTCACTGTTAAGATCTGTGCTTTATCTGATCTCATAGGAATGGTTAAAAGTGTGCTGTAGAAGGGTTTGTATTTTAATTGGTAAGGTTTCCAAATGGCTGTCATTGGTTGTTCACTCAGCTTCAATTTCAGGTTTAAGATTTTTGTTGTGTTTGAAGTACTTAATGGGATTGAGAAGACTTGAATTTCATTGTTCTGTATATTGTTCTTGTATCAACGGGTACCTCAGTGCTCTCTGTGGAATGGAAACCATGCTATTTCCCTTCTCATTTGCTGAAATGTGTCGGCTTCGCATGCAGGTGCTGTCTCAGCCATGTATTATTTGTACAGTGCCTCATAGAGCGACCTCCCCACGCACACACCCTCTCTCACCTGTAAGCCTAAAGGTGCAACAGTATAAATGGTATTTTACATCAAAGATGGGCAGCTTCAGTGTATCAGTATTTCATAGGGCACTGCTTTCTCCTCAGGCATTTCAAGCAGCATGAATTTTGATGAGGAAGAGGATGAGGAAGATGAAGACAGCTCCAGCTCTTCACAGCTAAACAGTAACACCCGGCCTGGTTCTGCCACAAGCAAGAAATCCAATAAGGTCAGTACCAAAGAAGGAGCATGGTGGTTTCTGTGTACTGCATCAGTTCAGAGAACAGTCAGGACAGGCCTGGCTTTCCTGTTTTGTTCTCAGTATACACTAAAACATCTCTAAGGTGATTTACTGTGATAGTTCTCAGTTCACAGAAGCAATGAAAATAACGAATAGCAAATATTGTCTGAACTTAAATGAAGAGAAAGGTAAACAGTAAATATTTACCTTTCTGCCTATTGTGGGTGCTCAGAAGGATCTATTGCCTTTTGCTCAGCATTTTCCCACCTTGCTCTTGCTGCTACTAGCTGAAGATAAAATAAGGCTTCAAAGTGTTCAAATATTCTACATCACCAGCTCTTGCTAAACCAGTTGATGGTGGCTCACTCTTTTATGCACCAACTTCTCATCCCTTTCGGAGTTCTCTTTAGCTTAATCCATCTCTCACCATCCCATTTCTTTGTTTAATCAAAGACCATCACTGTTCTTGGATATGAACCTTCTCAAAAGAGAAACACATTGAGATGGGAAAGTGTGAGCCAAAGTTTGCTTTGTAACATTACAGCAATCTGATCGTGCAGCTGCCCTGTTCTTTGCCAGATGTGTCTGTTTGCTCAGCATCAGTAGGAGAGAGAACTTCTCTAGGGGCCTTTGGTAGCCAAGAACTCAACCAATTGGATAGGGAGAGGTACTTAGCTTGTTAAGTTGCCTTCAAGCCACTGAGCTATCAGAACAGAAAAGCCAGTACGTCCCTTTTTGTTTGTTTGTTTTTAAGTGCGGCTGTCATCAAATGTCACTGCTTTGTACTTACAACCTTGTAACTCGAAGCTGAGGAAACTTGAGTTTTGCTTACTGTTTCAGGAAGCGGCCTCAGCCCCTAGTCCTTCCACAAATGAGCCTCTCATAGATGTTGATGACCTGGAGGAATTTGCTGTAAGACCTGCTCCACAGGGTGTCACCGTCAAATGCAGAATCACAAGAGACAAGAAAGGAATGGATCGAGGGATGTACCCTACATATTACCTCCACTTGGAAAGGGAGCATGGTAAAAAGGTCATAAAATACCTTGAATGGCATATCAGTTGCATCTGAATATATATATATTAAAAAAAAAAAGTCTGAAGAAGTCTTATAGGGAAATATAATCTTGTATTTTATATGCCTTTTCATTGAGTTCTGCCCTACTGTCTTTCAAAAGCAAAACAACAGTATCAGTTTGTTCTGCTGCCTTTCTTCATATGTCTAATCTTTGGCCTTAAATAATTCATGCATGGCACCTTAATGTGACGGCAGTCGGGGCTTTCTGCATTCTGTGGCTTGAAAAGCATCTATTTCAATACCAGTGGAAGAGACAGTGCAACCTAGAATTAAACATTTAACAAAATAGGTTGGATTTAATTATTTAAACCATAAAAAATGAACAGAGTGGTTGAGAAATTACTTTCTCTTCCTGATTTTTATCTGTTTTTGCAAAGTCCCAGGAGATCTTCTGTTTGCCAATGGTGCTGGAAGACTGAAAAATTGCCTGTGGTTTCCTTATATCAAAGCAGGATGTAGTGTGTGCTAACCCCTTTGGCATTCTAGAATATGATTTTCTTTTGCACTCTTTAGGTTTTTCTGTTAGCTGGAAGGAAGCGAAAGAAGAGTAAAACCTCTAATTACCTCATCTCCATAGACCCAACTGACCTGTCTCGGGGTGGAGAGAGTTTTATTGGAAAACTGAGGTAAACACTGATACATCTAAGAATTTATATACATAGAGTATAAAGTTCATTTGAAATTAAGAAGTCTTTAAGCATTGTGACTGCATAATTGGAGTTTGGACTACATCATGTGATAATGGTTTTACAGTTTACCAGTTTTCAAGTCATATGTTTGGAATTTCTCAAATAATTATGAAGCCACATTTTAATAACAGTCAGTAGACTGGGGCTCCTAAATGCTCATAGGCCAGATTCTCAAGGGTGTATGGGCATCCAAAGATGCAGACAAGTTATCTTAATGGAATTTTAAGAAGTACACGAGCATATTATAACTAGCTGCTGTTGATATTTCGGGAGTTCTGTCTCTTAGATAGTTTGAAAATCTCTTGAGTTTTGCTCATTTCTTAAGATCTTAATTAGCATTATTTACATGTAGTGGAGTTTGCTCACAACCACATGCTTCTTTTCTGTCTGTCACCCCATCATGCATCAGTCTGTTGTTGATACCCACATGGTGCCTCTCAATGTACATTTAGATTGTCTGTGCCGGAGGAAAGGGACTGTACCCCTAATTGCTGTTTACCTGCGTGGATCTCAGAACTTAATGTACTGCTGCAATGCAAACACAGAAGGAGGATAATGCAGTGTTAATGTTTTCAAAACTGTATTTTGCACTTCTTGGTATGATTTCCATTTAAATAGTAAAGACCGATCTTATTTATAACCTTATGAAAATCACTGTCTGTAGTCCAGTGGAGCTAGTAGTTCGGTAAGACGGCAGATGGTTTTGTAGAGAGTAAGCATACTGAAAAGAAAAAAAAAATCAGACAAATAACCCTAACCCCACCTTATTGCCTTCTTGCATTTACTAGTTTACGAGACGTGATGAGAAGTCTTCAGTGTAATGATAGGAACTTTTGCTGTGCTCTGCTCTACCTTTACATTTTTGTTATGGCCTTTAATTCAGGAGTTACCATTCAGTTGGGATTAGAGTTAACAACTACTTGTACTTTATATTATTTGTCTTTCCTTTGGGGCTACAATGCAGTAAAGGATAGATGTCTGAGGCAGTGTAATTGACAAATGGTGATTGGATTTTCCATTTTTTTGATAGATCAAATCTTATGGGAACTAAGTTTACAGTTTATGACAATGGAGTAAATCCAATGAAAACAACATCAAGCCTGGAGGCGAGTATCCTGCGTCAGGAGCTAGCTGCTATTTGTTATGTAAGTACTGCTCACAGGCAAAATATGCAAGAAAGGGCAGTTCAGTTTCTGAAATAACACACTGAATTTCCTTCTCACGTAAGATTATGTAAGTCAACATTTATGCTTTGACATAATGAAGCACCTGATCTTCAGTGAAGAAACCAAGAAATTCAGTGGAAAGTAGAGGTGAAAAATGTTGTGCATAGAACCAGGTTCCCCAGCTCTCACTTCTGATCAGAAGACGTTGGAGCTTTTACATAACCCCTCAAAGTGGTAGGATGCTTCACAGACTGCAGGCACCATCTGGGGGAGCCTCTTGAACTGGGAGAAGTTGTGCACCTGGAGTTGCTGAACTAAGTCATGATCGTTTGTAATGACATTTTCAGGGAGGCCTCTCTGATGAAAAACACACAGCTGGACAGTTGGGTCTGCAGCAGTGGCTAAGAGACTGGCATAAAAGCTCTAAAAATCCTTTTTACCAGGAAAGCAAAACAAAACAAAATTCTAAAATGCATTTGAATGAGAGGAAACTGCCTGTTATTGGAGAGTAAATAGCTTTAGTCAGGGGCAATGCAGACAACCAGGACTTGGAGTGCAGTTGGTGTTGTGGAATGGTTACAGCATGACTAACTGCTTTAGTGAGAGTGTTCTGTCCAGAAATCTCTGGGTCCAAGTAACTCTTCTCATTTGTATATGCAGTTCTGTAGAAAATTTTCATTTTTCCTAAATCAACAACTGACAAAAATATTCAAGAATCACTTTCTGAAAAGTTCTTATCTAACTCTAATCAAGAATGCCTGGCACTCTTTCAGTTCGAGGTCTAGTTGTCACAGCATTTCACCAGCATATGCACAGAATGTGTCCCTGGAAAGGTCAGCTTCAGGATGCAAGGAGCAGGGCATCTGGAAGCTTTAAGCAGGAAAGGAAAAGAAAAGCAGAGAACCATCCTTTCCATGTAAAGTGCTGAGAACACCGAGGGGTGACAGTATTAACTTTTGGAGTGTTAACATTTTCTGCTGCTTATTTTGTAGTTTTTGTGTGAATATGGTATAAAGAGTATATTTCTTCATATGCACTTATTTGGGCACGTGGTCTCTGCAGACACAAGTGCACAACATGGTCCCTCTGTACAGGTTGCATTTGAAACTGAGAATTTCAGAAAATCCAGATAGCAGAATTTAACAACAGAGTCCAGGATTTGATGTCAGTTTATAGTTCAACTGAAGTTTCAGTAGGAACCTAGAAGAACTTCCGTGTTTAATAATGGTAATTATACTAGTTTACACAGGAGGGCATTCTCTAGAGCCGGGTAACTATTCATTTGTGCAAACTGGAAATAGAAGGAGAAAACAAAAACAGTTTTTAAAAGTTATATATTGAAAAATTTCAGCACCATTTATATACGGGAGCAACACTGATATTTGAACAATTAACGATACCAAGTAACACAAGTCAGTTGCAGTCAGCAGAGGTAATGAGAAGTGCAGTGCATGCGTTCGGAGGAACAGAACCACAGTCCCTGTTGGGAGAATGTGGATAAGACTAAGGCTGGTTTTATATGCCTGTTTTCAGATAAGCAGTTTAAAACTTGTACATTTGTATAAGAGAATGACTCATTCCACTGATGTCTTAGTACTCATGGCAAAAGGCAGCAGGCTTGCTAGTGTGCTATGGCCAGAGGACAAAAGGAAATCCTATATTAAGTTTCATTAATAGCTAGGTTTGCTCTGGTGAGATTATTGTTCCTGAAAGCAGCAGAACCACAGCAAAGAATGCCGTAAAGAGCACTCCTGAAACACCCTTGTCCTAAGGTAACCTTTTAATTCTTGCCTTGAGATTTTCCCTGCGGCAATAACTATAATAAGCAGTATCTTGAAAGTGCCACTATGCAGCTCCCTGCCTCTCAGCTCATGTAATCAAGTACCTGTCTGAAGAGCAAGCTGTACCCGCTTCCACCAATTTACTGAGCCTGACCTGCTGAATCTTCGGCAGGCCTGGTTTATGCAGGCAGAAGGTGGCAATATCTGTTGTGAATTGTGGGGTAAACGTGGTGAGAGCTGTCATTGTGGAGCTCACCTTAAGACATGTTTCAAGCAACATGAATAACGTTAGTGCAAAGACTGCGTTTCATCAGGTGCTCTTACCCATTTTTACTCGATGATGGCAGGCTAGCACACTAATAAATCTGCAGCAGCACCTAATGGCTGATTTCAGAATCGCTTGGCAGAATTTATCAAGAAACAAGGAGACCCAACTGTACTTTTTGCACCAGGATTTTCTGCTCTGGGTTCCTTTATATCCATAGTATCGCACAATTCAGTTGGCATCAGATTCTACAGGCAGGGAGCTCAGCTGGTATTGTGAGGCATGACTCAGGTATCAATAAAGCAAGAATAAAACTACACGTTCGGAATCATGCCTCAGTCACTTGCATTAGGCTCTCATGTAGTGGGGTTTTGTGGTTTTGGGCTTTCTCTGGAAATACATGTTTCCACAGAATATATTAAGGACAAGGCATGCCTGTGCAAAAAGTCCAGAGAGGAAAGTTGCTGAAGTAAAGACAAATACGGGGTAATGAAATTGCGAGTCTCCTGGGAGCTGCTGGCATATACAGCAGACAGCTTTTATCATGGCAGCTATTCCCAAGGCAGGGAATAGCTGCCATAGTTTTATGAGAGTGTATAATATTTTAAAAGCAACGCTGGGGAGAGGGGCTGCACTCTTTCAGTCCAGTTTGTTGTGACGCATGCTTGCAGGAGCAGCTCTGCTGGTTGGGCACAGAGGCAGAGAGTGCAGCTTCTCAGCAACCCTGGGCCAAGTCCGTAGCTGCTTTAAGTCTGAAGAGCTCTGCCAGCTAACAGCAATTGTGTGGAGCTCCTGTGTAACTCGACTGCCAGTGACATTAAAATGGTGTGAAATCATAATTTGGCCTGTGTTCCCCAATAATGCTGTTTGTAGTCTTGAATTTGCACATGCAAAGTAGAGAACCCGGGAGACAAGGGGAATTAATTTTGGTTGATGCAATGTAGGTTGGATTGCTCTTAATTTAAGCTCCTCTTTTATCCCTACTGTTTTCCTCATATATTCTATGCTCGTAGAGTTTTAATTCTGTACCTTGAGTTTAGCAAAAGGATCACATTTGCCAATAAACGTTTGGTGTAATTGGTGATTGATACAATGTGCAACTAGAAACCATTCGTTTATCATTTGGCAGAAATTCTGATTTTGTGTTTGAGGACACCCGAAGAATACAGTACTGTTGTTTCAGAGTGATAGTACTGCTTGTTGGGAGGGAAGTGATTCAGCACTATTATTTAATTTTACCTTGAACAAAGTCTTCAACCAGTCAGCATCTAAATGAATTGTATATAGCGTAACAGCAGCTTGATGAGAAGAAAAGCTTGTAAGGCATTGCAGAGAAGACCAAAATTGTCAGTAGTTAGTGGAAAATAAGCATAAGTATGAATCTTTTCTTAGAAATTGACTTCTGCTCTGCTGAGTCTGCCTGCTTATGAAATCTGCTGGCAGTCATTTTAGTCTGAGTCTTGTCACGATACAAAACCAAGTGTACGCTTCCAACGGAACCGAAAACATTGGTTTACTTTGCCAGGGGCCTTGATACAAGTGACTTGGAAAAGAGGTTGAATTTTTCCCATTCAAGTATATAGCCATGGACGTATATACCTATACCTAGATTGCTTCAAGAGTATTTATTAAAATGTCTCAGTGGAATTTTCCTAGCACGCATTAAAATCATCCATGAGTTGTGTAGAATCTCCAGATGGTTTGCTGACACAGCCAAAGTTATTTCAAAGGTCCGACGGATGAAAAATATTCTGTACAAATAAATTTTGCACAGCCCCTTTCACTTGTGGAAGGTGAAGGGGGAAAAATGTATGTGACCAAAAAAAAAAGTAACACAAAAATACTACAAAACATGAGGGGTGGAGTCGGACCTTTAGAGGTGTCACTGTTTCGTGTGGTTATGTTTTGAGAGGACAGTGCAACACTTGGATGCTTTTGTGACAAACTAGTCAGAAATACATCAAATCATGCTTAATGGAAGAACTTGTACTTTCCATGGATTCGTTGTTGGTGCCCATGTGATTTCTTTACTTTCTCTGCCTCCATAGCTCAAAAATTTCATGCTGATGTGTTTGTTTTTTACCATGCTCATCTTTAAGCATAATATATCTGAAGACTGAAAACCACAGCACTGGTAGCAGATGCTCTTACTGGCAGCTTCTTCTTGTTTGCTCTTGTGCTGGCTCTGGAATAAATGGAGTTGGTCCCATATATTTAATTTAGTCTCTCATCAAAACATGTGACTGCATTTTATGATTTTTAAAATACAACTACTCTATTTTCAGATCTAGCAGTATCCAAGCAATTTGGTTAGTTCATATCTTTTTTTAACAAAGGAATTATTTTTTTATTTCTTAAATTGTATTCAGGTTGCTGGCAGCCAGTGCTAGGAGTGTTTTTGGAAATCTCCCTATTTCTATTTTTCCTGTTGTCAGAGCTTCTCAGACAAAGCTAGAGTTTGGCAGTGCCAGTGAAGGTAGGAGTTCAAGAAGTTTTATGAGTTGACTAACGTAAGTTCCCTGGGCTATTGCTGTATCTCTCTGTTGAAGAATTTAACTTTAAAAATATAGAACATGATGAGCTCTTTTCTAATTACATTTAGGAAACAAATGTCTTGGGGTTTAAAGGACCTCGTAAAATGAGCGTGATCATACCAGGGATGAATATGGACCATGAACGAGTTTCCATCAGACCACGAAATGTAAGTCCATCAGTCAACAATAAAAATTACTTTTTTTTCAGATAGAGTTAGTTTTTTGCATTTCTGGAGATATAGAGATTTAAAAAACATGTTAGAACAGTTTAAGAACAATGGGATGTGTGACTAGTTCTGTGACTCACAACAGCACTACAAATAATAATGTATTTTGATAACAAAAGATGCAGCTAACCTTTTCCAAGCTGCAAAAAGGACTTGAATGCATAGCCTTATTAAGATGCTCAGAATTCTCTATTTCATTTGATGATGCTGTGCTGAGAGTTGACAGTGACAGTTAAGTGTTTGGGCTTGGATTTATGAACATTTGTGTGTGTGTGAATATATTTTTTCATCTTCTGTGATTGTTAAACTGAAGTGCTTGTCTGTGGTGTGCGCAGGAACATGAGACACTGCTTGCAAGATGGCAGAACAAAAATACAGAGAGTGTCATTGAGCTGCATAACAAAACTCCGGTCTGGAATGATGACACTCAGTCCTATGTTTTAAATTTCCATGGTCGAGTCACACAGGCCTCAGTGAAGAACTTCCAAATTATTCATGATAACGATCGTAAGTATGGCTCTCTATTTTCAATGTGTAGAAACAGTACTACATACCCAGCCTGACAGTGATTCTGCCCTTACTGTTGTTACCTGAATGAGTTTAGATTAGTTATGTGGGTCCAACTCACTGCATCTGTGCCTCATGTACCCCCGTTCAGCAGGACCACGGGGCAGCACCACTTCACTCAATCACGCTTGTATCACACTGCCCTTCCTTGATTTTTTGTTTGCTCTGTTCTCCACAGAGTGTCCAACCGGTGGTGGTCTGACTGGTCTCATTCTGCATCCACTTTGCCATTACTACACTTTGTAACATTAGCCCTAGCAAACATCCTGAACATGTCAGGAATAGAAAATGTCAGGACTACCTTTCACACCACCTCTAGCTCCGTACCTGCATGCTGCATTCCATCAGCCATGTAGGGCCCTCTTTTTTTTTTTTTTTTTTTTCTCAGGCTTAGGTAGAATTGTTGGAGCAGGGCAAAAGACAAGTGCTTGAGCAGAGCGATGCTGCCCCACTTTGCACTTGCTTCAGGAATGCATAAATAGTCACTGGGTGCTGGACCACACTGGGCTAGGACAGTGTCATGCTTAGACAGCCAGGGAGTACAGGAAACTGTGGTAAAAGTGGCTGTGCCAGTCTCCAGAAGCAACGCTGTTTGAAACATCAGTGTATGCATCTGATGCGTTTTCTAAGGGAAAACAATTAGATCTGCATCTTCAATTAAACATGCTGTTTCAGACTGTGAATGAGGCTGAGATTTCCTCTTGCTGCCCAAGAGTACAAAAAGGAAAAAATGTTGAGGGAAAAATTTTTGAATATGATACAACATGGATACATGGCAACATCTAAATCACAATCATACGTTCTCTTTCTACCTTATGCTTAATTGTCCACTTGCCTTCAGTTAAGTAGGAATAGAATTAATTGATTCTTGTGGCACATGAAACTCAGTACTAAGTCTGTAAGAAGCTTGAGCATTTTATGGAGAAATAATATTACCTCTGTTTGGGGAAAAAAAAAAAAAAATCTACGTAATTTCTCTAAAAGTCAGTAACAAGCCTTGCAGTCCTTAACCACTTAAATATCCCTCACTCAGCTTGCTTCTCCCTCTCTGATATCACTACACCCACTCACATGAGTAAGTGTTGTGAAGTTTGATGTGTGAGCATGTTTCATTTGTATTTTGTTCAGCTGGGTCAGAGGAGGATGTTGCATGCATGCTTATTTAATGAGGGCTGCAAACAACAATAATGTTTTGTCATTTTTATGACCTTTCTTGCAGCTGACTATATAGTGATGCAGTTTGGCCGTGTGGCTGAGGATGTGTTCACCATGGACTACAACTACCCAATGTGCGCGCTACAAGCCTTTGCTATTGCCCTTTCAAGTTTTGACAGCAAGCTGGCTTGTGAGTAAGGGGGTATGGGAGAGCATCCTCGCAGAGGAAGCCGTTTGCCATATGATTCCTAATTCCTGCTGGTGTCACCCATGGTCCGTACTAAACAGGTCAGGGAAAATGCAATTGCGGAGGACCACTGGATTGCTGGAGAGAAAGTAAAAGGAACCTTCTGAAAATTCAGGACATTCAGGAAATGTTCTCCTTTTTTTTTGTCATATTTTTCTGGAAGTGGCATCAAGTTTGTGTAAATAGAGGTTCTCTCTCATGTTCTTGATGATGTTATGGAGATGTGCCATGATGTACTGTACCGTGGCTCTAGTAGCACCATTATAACGGTGTGTCTTTTTTAAATCCAGAAAGTGCGCTCTTGAAAAATTTCTTTTTACGTTTAAGATTTATTCTGAGGCTGCAATCGTACCTCAAGGTTGCATTCCTACACTGAATAATCAGAACTTGACATCGTCCAACATGAAAGATCACCAAAAAAAAAGCACCTTTTTGAATTTGCAAGGATCTCGTGTAGTTTAAAGCCAAGTCTAAGGGTTGAAAACCTATACTGGACTGAATTTGATGCATTACTATTGTATATGTAGAAGGGCATGATGAATTTTAATCGCAGTAGGAGGAAATGAAGAAGTAGAAAGCACAAAATAATGTTGCACAAGTCACTTGAATTCTAAGCTGTCGTTATGTTTTAACATCTATATGCTTTTTAAATTTTTTTCAAATGAAAATGTATTGGGAGTACAGAAAAGGAAAAGGGAAACCTCTAGGTGCCAAGAAAGCATAACTTATGCTGAATTTGGCATGTTGCGTGTTGGGAATTTATAGCCTTGTATTGCTGTGGTAATTCAAACATATTTTGTATGAAGTGATATAAACAGTTGGGTAAAGGCTTTCTGCAGATAATCGTATTATTTTAAGCAGGCTGTGTAAAGCTGAGGAAGGTAAATGGAAATATTTTATTAAATTTGTCTGACCTTTTGCAAATTTCACAATTTGTTGACTGCATTTTTGAACTTTCAGCAACAATCACTTTTCATATTTATTTCCCACTGTAAGAACAATGAAATCAACTGAAACTGTGTATGTTGTTCTGTAATGTAAATGTGCCAGCTACTGAGCTAAATCCTTCTAGGCAAATCTAGTGTATGCTGCATACAAATGAGACATTGGCAGGACATTGAATAGCATAAAAATAGTGTGAAGTTTTTGTTCCATTTTTTCCTGATTTGTGTGGAATATATAAACAAGTATATAACAAAACACAAGGAAAGAACGAGCTTCCCTTCCCTTCCCTTCCCTTCCCTTCCCTTCCCTTCCCTTCCCT
>NC_048897.1:60884553-60917644 GCF_011077185.1 Oxyura jamaicensis
CTTCCCTTCCCTTCCCTTCCCTTCCCTTCCCTTCCCTTCCCTTCCCTTCCCTTCCCTTCCCTTCCCTTCCCTTCCCTTCCCTTCCCTTCCCTTCCCATCCAAGAGCTGCAACTGAAAGCACAGCATAAAACAGATTTTAAAATAATGAATCTTTCTGACATTGTTCCATACAATGTTGTTGCCAAAGGCACACAACATAACAGAATTTAGTATGTAGTTCACCAGAAGGGTATTGAAAGGTGTGTAAAGTGAAAAAGTAGTTGTATTTTATACTATGTATATGCAGATTCTCCTTTTTATCTTCATAGACTCATGTTGCACAACCAAAGTTTACATAATAAGAAAGTGCGATCAAATCTGCTTGTCTCATAGCTGTCAGCCCCTTTTTGACTACAGGGGACAGGCCATAAGGAGAGGTTGTGCCATCTGGACTGATTAATTTCAACTAATAAAAGAAATATACTCTCTTTTTCACATTTGCCTTCAGGTCTCCTTCCCAGTATCCAGGCAAGGAAATTTCAGATAAGAGATGGAAATAAGTAATTGCCAGCATTTTTTCTAATCCTTTTGAAATCTATATTAAAAAAAGTCTGCTGACTTTGAACAGTGTTTTGTTGATAGACTCAGTCTGTCAAACGTGATCCTTAAATAACAGGAGGCTCTGTAATTTTTTTCTGATCTTTTGCAAGAAGCATTTCTGCACAGCGGTATAAAATGGAGAGACGTCTTTTATTTGAAAGAAATGAGCAGTCAGTTCCTTCAAAGAGTGATCAAAATGATGAGTCATGAGCTGCAGTCTGATACCGAACGCTTTGAGCATGGGTGCTTTCTTTTCCCCTCTACTTGGTGGCTTCCTACCACCTCACATTCCTATCTGTGATCACACTTTGGATTTTAACAGAGCCCTTAAGCCTTCGGTACCTCCTGTCAGTCGTTAAAAACTAGCTCCAGTGATAACCAGAATTTTTGTTTGGACTACTGCAAAAACAGATAGGAATTCCCAGCTCTGATACCTACGTCTGATCTGGGTTTCAAGAACTCTGCAGCACGGGAATGGTTGGATCTGTGTGGCTCTAATTTTGTGGATCACCAGTCATAGGTCGTCTTCACAGCCTGAGAAAGTGGCACCTGACATAGTTTTCTGGCTCTCTCTGCACACAAAGCTGTGTTAAAGGAACTAAGTGTCTTCTGGTGCAAATATACAGCCCGCTGGCTTTAGTAGTCGGGGTTATTTTTAACCTGGATCATAACAATGGTCTGACCTGCATCACGGCCCCACAGGGAATTGGTATGAAAAGGAAGCTCATGTGCAATGAATGGCACAAGGGTGAGAATGAGGGGCTGGGAAAAGGCAGAGAGATCAGCTTCTTGGGAGAGTGTTGCTGCCAGCACATTGTGTAACTTCACCCTCGCTGCCTGTTCTTTCCAGGCCAGGTATTTTTTTTAAAACTGTAAGCATGCCAGGAGGAAAGTGGTGACTCAAATTCCCATAATCTTAACAGAATCATACAGGGACACCAGCCAACATGCTGCTGAAAAAAAATATCCCTACCATAAATTGAGGTCGCTAGAGGGGGACGTTAACCCGGGGCTAACAGCAACGAGGAGCTCTCATTATACCTGGTCCAGTCGCAGCAGGATTTACACTGAGTGGCTTTTGCCAAGCCCCTAATTCCTCACTGTCGTTGAGCAAGGTACTGTGTTCTTTTGATTCACTTGACCATTGCCATCTGCTCCAGAAGAAATTGCTTTTAATTTAGACGAGCCTCTGTCTTTCTGATGGATGCTTTCTAGTGAAGGGCACTGCTAGTTAACAATGCAAGGTGATATTACAAATTTCCAGCACATCTCCAAGTTGTTTTGCTAACTTGGTAAAGTCACAGCAGGCTCTGTATACAATCTGAGTATGCAATCATGCCTGAGATGACACAGTCCTCACAGTTAGGTTTTCCTCCACACTAGCAACAAAATCTTAGTACCGGTATATATTTGCAGAGAGATATGCATACTAAAGTAACCTAGGAGTAATTAGTGACACACTCTTATTAGTAGTGGCTTCTGGAGGGGCTGCACACCAATGTGCAACAGGGCGTAGCCTTGTTCACTCAGTGTGTCAAAGAATATGATGGTACTGAGCTGTGTGTTTCCTTCGCATAGTCCTAGTGAACGTTTGGATACAGTAGATTTAGTATTATTTAAAACCCCACTACTGAGGATTTTTTGCATCTGCTGTTGGTTTTGGCAGAGTGTTGTAAACAAACTCCCTGCCTGAATGGCTTATAGGCAAATACTGCATGCTTTAATGAGAGTTCTTAATCTAACTTGTCACTCTGTTTACATCAAACAGTTTCTTCCTGGCCCTTTATCTAATTTTCTTCATCTGTGATGTTCTGTTCCTTCTCATTCTCTTCACAATCCCTTTATCTTTTCTTCAAGGACGTGCAACTCAGAAGTGTTTATTTTGACAATATTACTCGGTGATCTCTCCACAGATGAGTAATGCCTTCAGTGCGCATCCAGTGATGCTCCTATAATAGAAGCCTTATCAGAGGGGTGAATTTGGCCCTTTGGCTTTTCGGTGGAGTAAATTAACACATTAAAAGGAAGCAGATAAAAAGGCTTGCCTAAAATGTAATCACAGTTTCTCTCAGTAACTATTCAGTAACCAGAGGTTCCAAACCATTGGTTGCAAATCAATGAGCAAAACTGTCCGCAAGCCCAGAGGCAAACTGTTCCACAAATCTGCTTTGTAGTGCTGCCTTATTTTCCTTTTCAAAAGGCTGAAAGTGATTTTGTGGACTAAAATGTGTTGGTGCCCCAAAAGGGCGTTTATTTTCCAAAAGCTAAACATCACTCTGCTCCTTTTGTAGGATAAAATACGGCACACATAGGTGTGTTTGTCCCATAAAATAGTCATGTCATAAGGCATTGTTACAAATTCTGATGCTAGGAAGTTTATGAGATTGGCTTTATAATAAATACTGGGCAAATCTCTCACTGTGCAAGTTGCCTTACAATAGTGCTGAAGGTTGAAGCTGGCTGTCTTCATGAAGTACTAGAACTAAAGGACCTCTAGTGAAAAGAGCTCTGCTAATAAAATCTTGTGGCTGCACGATCAAAAAAACATTGTTGTGCACTCAGATGATACCTGTCATGATGAACCTGTGCCATCAATTCAAACTTTCTGGCTTCTGCTCCCTTTTGATGAACAAAAGAAGAAAGAGGGGCTGGCAACAAGCAGAGGCATCAGTGAGGTCTATAAAAGCAATGAGCATTAGAATCAGTTTTTACCTGTAAATATCTGACCCCTGCGTGAGTGCTGCTCATTAAAAAGAATGAGATCAATCCAGTCCGTAGTAAATAAATGCATTCCCAGTTCTTGAATCTTAGCTTTTTGCAAATTTTATTATTCATTTAGTATTAATCTTATATATAAGGATACAACAAGGACTGAAAGTCACGCAGCAATCTGGAGTTCTTGCCCTCAAAGAGACAAAGACCCTAGATCAGTATCACAGTATTTTGTCTTTGATTATTTCACTAGGCTAGGACGGTGGGATACGTGGTGGTTTAGGAAGAAAATTTCTACTGGTGTTTGACAGGTGTCAGAGAGAACTTTGGGTTTGATCCTGTGGCATTCTAACTAGTTCCCCTGTGCTCTCGCTGCTCTCCTAAAACAATATTTGCAAGCTTTTTCCTGGTTTTAGAGAAGCATGCACTGACCAATAACATATCTTTGCTTGTCAAATAAGGACAGCACGTGATAGAACAGCAGTCACCTTTATGAGAATTATGGGCTGATGGCTTTCAGATTTCTCAAAAGGCCTCATTTGGATTACTAGAAGAAAGTAATTATACAAATAAATCTTGAGCTAATCTAACTGCAGATTATGTGCTACTTCATGAACCTGTGTTTCTGTTGTTCTTTATGTATGGAATGTACCTTCTAGGTTTCTGCTCTGTAAGTGTTCAGAATTAATTGTGTAGCTACTTGTCAGTTCTTTCTGTTGCTTGCCAAGGAACTAAGAAAAGGATTTGCACAGCTATCTCAGTGTTTTGGTATTTTGCTGTGAATGATAGCTCAGTAGCTGATACTCACAAATGCCTGTGTACTGGATGAAAATGCATTAAAACTTATTTTATATGTTGTATTTTATTTACCTGTCTAGAAATGCTAGATTCCTCTTTTTCATTAAGTTCATGTTTATCCATTTTTTGTGCAAACCTTGTCCCTCCCTGTGCCTCAGTTCTAGTGAGCTGAATGGAAATACTACTTTTTGGACCTGCCTACATCCCTGTTCTGCTGACAGGCTGCCCAGGGGTGTTTCGAGGCAGGTGGACGGCAGGCACTGCTGGTGTGCTAAGGAAGCAGATCAGTTCTCACTGAAGGAACTCCAGTATGGTATGAACAATTGCCTGCTAGCCAGGTAGAAACTGAGCAGCTAACCAGGCACTTAGGATGAAATCTTGACACTGCTGAATTCTGTGGAAATCTTACCAATGCTTTCAGTGTGAGGCTTGAGTTTTTTTTTTTTTTTTTTTTACCTTGTGTTGTTTTTCATCACCAAATACGCAGAAAAACAGAAAAGAAAAACCATCTGATACACTGCCTTTGCACAACAACGTGTTGGTTGTGTTTTAGTTTGCCCTATCAGTTGTTTTAAACTGCTGTTCCTGAACACGTTGCAGTGATTCAGATAATCAAACTGCCTGCTTATGCTTTTATGTAGCAAACTGAGACAACTTGGTGACTCTGCTGCAAATTGCCTTTTGTACTTTTTTTTTCCCTTGGATGTGACTCAGCTGTTCAGAACTGTTGTTACTGCAGTCTTTGGCTCTGTCACGCACATCTGATTTAAAAACAATGAGTCTCGTGATTTCTGACTACCTTTATACTCGCATGGGATGTTTACAAGGCAAGCTGTTTCCCACATTTGACCCCATCGCTGCCTTATTTTTATAAGCTGAGGCTTTTTCAAGTTGGCACAATGCCATTAAAAGTATCAGTAATTTATGAAGCGAACTTTCTCAAACTGACAGAATATAAGCTCTAAATGTGCTAATAGATTTTAACATCAAAATCAAGATGACTTTAAAGCTTACGGATTGGATGAAACCATAAGGAAATCGTTTGCTCAGAATTTTCTTTCCTCGAGCTTGTTTCAAAGTTTGAGCTCTGTAAGCAGCCAGCTCCGGGCTCCTCGAGTTTGGCTGCAGGTATCTGTCAGAGTGATCAGGACACAGTAAGTGATGGGATTTCCAAACTCCTCATGAGACTGCGCTTCCTAATTCTTTCAAGCACTTTTGAGTATCCCGTAAGAAGTCGCGTACCTTTGCTATGCGAACTGACCAAATGACATCAGAAATAGATTAATTCCCTTTGTGTTTTTTTTTTTTTTTAATTTTCATTTTATTTTTTTTTTCAAGGCTTAAAAACTTTACTGTCTAAGCAAGTATAATTTTATCAGACATTCAGTCTTGATGTCTTGGAAAATTATTTCATGAGATTGTTAATTTTGCCAGTGCAGAAGATCTTGTATGTACACAAAACTGGAGCTATGTGCCAATGGGCTTCTGGCACGGCTCCTGCTGTAAAGTTCAGTGTTCAAACACGTTCATGAGCTATGGCACCTCATAACAGCAGATTTTCATCCCAGACTGGGGACATCAGGCGATAACCCAATTATTACCATCTTGTTCCCTTCCTTAGGGAGAATCTCCTGCCCTCACTGGCTAGAAATAGAATTATATTGCTCTTCATGTGTCTTTAAACATAGTGGGTTTTTTTGTTTATTTTTTGTTTTGTTTTTAGCTATTTGGATTGACAGAGGGCTTGTTTTCAAACAGGAATCTTATTACTGACAGAGTAGTGTGTGCCATGAAATATCTTAGGATACCTTGCTCCGTTCTACAGCTGGGATTCAGCATTAGGACCTAACACACAGATCTCTTTCACCTAAATGGCACCACCTTCCCTTTCAGGGGGCTTTCTGTTGATACCGTTTTTCTTATTGCAGTATCTTCTAGTACATCCTGGGGCCAGTCTGTAAGTAGGTCAATAAAAATCAGCCTTAATAAACATCCAGCAACTAAAAACAGCACTTCAAAAGATGATGCACATCTTTAGGAAAGCCTTGCAGCAGTCCAGGAGCAGCAGGTAAGTATTGTCCTTTCAGTGGCAGTGATGCTGAAGTTCACAGTCCATAAAAACAGACAAACAAGAAGTTTTTAGAGCTGGTGGTAGAACTAAGTTCTTAATCCCTAAGCCCCTGTTCTAGAGTGTTCTCATCAGGCAGTTGAAATCACACTAAAATCTAGTTTCATGCATATTAATTAATTTGTAAGGATGGTTCAGAACAAGGGCGAGGGTGTTGTCTGTCAGGAACTGAAAAGCTGCTCAGCAGAAAACTTAAACTGGACCCACGGGGCTTTGCTAAGGAAAAGAAAATGAGGTAACTTTTCATTTCTAACCGTATTTATTTGAAGATTCAGTGTTTCGTAACGTAGGCTGAAGCTATGTATTGCAATCCAGATCTAGGGTTTAAAGTAGAGCTACAGCAGTGTTGTAAGGGTTGTCCCCTTGTAAGGGTTGTACCAATGTGGTCCTAAAAAGCTGGAACGTGGCTCTTCAGCTGTTAGGGATTCTCAAGAGACACTGAATTTAGTGATGCTGTGATGGTTGTTTTTCTAATCAACCAAAGGATCTGTGATGACTACTCCTATGCTTGTCTTCAACAGCACTATTCTCTTTTTGACTATGTAGCACAAGTCCATGAGGAGGAGGAATTCCTCTTTGATATCACTTCTAATCCTTCCTTGCAGGTGGCAGGTGCTTTTCAGCTTCTTAGTAATCCGTCGTACTACAATTTCCTCATTTTATTCTAAGCTCGCTGATTTTTATCCATCTATAACTTTCTCTTGTTTCAGGCTTGTACAGGTTTTTCCATAAGAGGATGCTCAAGAAAGCTAAGTTAGTGAAACCTAAAAAGTCTGTCTGTGAATTAAAGCGTGTTAAATCCCTGTGTATATGTTCTCATTTCAAAGTAGGGTGGCCTTTAATGCTGCTTGCGTAATCCTCAGTGGGAGCATTCATCATAGTACACAGTTCAAGGTTGTTAGTGAATTTTAAAGCACTGAAGAGGTTTCTGGCCAAGATACTGGAGCACATGTGTAAAGGGGTTCACCCTTCCATGTTCTCGGGGTGGCAATTACCACGTACAGTACTGCACTTCTAACAGTCAGCTCTTGGAATTGTAGTCCCAAAGCTCGGCACCTACACACCAGAGGCTGCATTTCTGAAGTCTCCGTATTTTTTTTCTGTAGCATTTTTCAGCCCTCTCTGAATAATGGGCACCTGCATAAGGAATGTAAGCTTCCTGACAACAGCGTGCTTTCTTCTTTGGATTTTGTGCATGCCGGGGATCCGTGGTCTGTATGCTAACAGTGACAGCTTTAGTTGTCAGCAGAACATGATACAAGTACAGTGGGTTTGTTTTTACAAGGCCCATCACAGATGTCCTTGTTTCCCAGTGAGAAAATAATCTTCTTTTCTCTTCTTCATTGTATCTGCCCGCATCTGGAGGACATGTGTCCAGTTTAGCATTCATGCAAGCAGCCACCCTGTACAGGAAAGCACACGCACCATGTTTGTTACGGATGAGTTTACCACTAAGCGATGCTCGCTGTCGTTCTGCTATGTAAGCATGCATGTTTTTGTGTGAGCTGTTTCCCACCCTGTGTGCTTGTCACCAGTCGGACACCGCTGCAAAGATGCGTAGGGAAGCTCAGAAAAGCAGCTGCAGAACTGAAGTCAGTAAGATACGGTTCTCCTAACAGTGAAGAAATGGCTCCTCCTGAAGGCAGAGATGGGGATCTGTGGATCTACTTGAACTTTTCAGGTGGTTGCATTGCACGTAAGAAAAGTTTATTATGCGTGCTTCTCAGCCCAGAAAATAAATAAATAAATAAAGGAGTGCAGCTACAGAAAACAAAACAAAAGTGAAAACAAGCTCCGTTTACAGGTATGGAGGAGCTGCAGCATGCAAGTGAAGCAGTGATTATGTGCTGGGGAATGACAGTAGGATATTTCTTGGCAGAAAATTGGCATCCTGCTTGGCATCCCTTGGAGTGAGTAACAGATTTCAGTATTTGTTGGTAGACTCTCACGGTCACTGGTTATGTTTTTCTCCTGAACAGCTTTATTTGTGTGTGGATTTCATCATGATGGCATTTTTACCCATTTATTTCTGTTTAGGGCTTAATCCAAAGCCTGCTGTAACTGAAAGATCCTCTTTCATTTCTGTTGTCTCGCCATAATGCCATGTGTGCATGTCTCCACAAGAGTCCTAATGTTTTCTTTTCTTTCTGTATGGACTTATCTGGATTCTCAGAAATTGGACATTTTTGGCATGAATACTTCTGAAAGTGGATTTAGAAATGCGACCAAATTCTGCCCATACTTTGTTCATGCTAAAATGTCTGTCAGTGAAGAAACTGACCTTTTCTATTAAATAAGACACATAATTAATGATGTCATCATTACAACTAAACAGGGCATTCAGGGGAAAAAAAGTTGATAATAGTCGTTCTTGTTTTAAGGAATAGTACCAAACAACTGACCCTGCACAACAATTGGCAAAGCACATGCAAAATTTCCCTAAGAAACAAGGTCAATAAGAAACAAACCTCCTTCAGTGGGTTGCTGTAAAATACATATAAAAAAAAGATAAATACTGGAGCTTTGTTAATTTTGTTAGTCTCTTAAAAGTGTAAAATTCTCTTTTTGTGATTGAAACTAACAGTTTATTTTACATAAAAAAATCTTGTAACCTAAAAACCTCAAAACCATGTAACATGAAACCTAAGGTCATCTTGAGATTATATAGAATGAGGGGGACATACATATATGCTCAGTAAAGCAAGATTCTTGGTATGAGGAGCAGCTTTATTTTATGACTTCCCCAACTTTTTCCAGTGTTACGTGTACAAATCTACGTGGCATGTGCACACATACATTACATAGTCTTAACAAATTTTGATTAGGTATATCTAGGGTTTAATCAGTCTTCAGTCCCACTGTGCACCCTGTCAGCATAAACTCTTATATTAATTTGTCTCAGAGTTAATTATTGCAAGATATTTCTAACAGACTGTCTTTTGAATTCCCTTTAAAATATTTTTGATTAATCGAAATCATACGTGGACAAGGCTAAAAAAATCTCTTCAATTTCTTCATAAAAATGTCTGTATTTTATATAGGTAACTGTCTGCTTTTCCTTCTTCCTTTGAGCTTACTTTTCCGTCAGACTGAGCCATGCAGTGAGTCCATCCATACCCCGTCATTACAAGATGGGGGCTTTTGTCTCTACATTTCAAATAGTTTTTTTATACTCAAGAGTAGGGCAACAAGAGAAGGTACATCCGTGGAGGATGTTTTATAATAGGATGCATCTTTAGAAGCATCTCAGAGAGTAAACACTTCTGGCATGGTTACTTCTGAGAGTTCCTGGTAGACATTGAGCTGTTATGTTTCCCAACGCTGTCTCCATCCAGCAAGTGATGGTCTGAAAGATCCAGAGTTTGGAGCAACTGTAGAAATACACATTTTAGAATTTGTTGGAACTATAGCTGTCTGTAAAAAAAAATGCACCTTGGATTCTGAATTGTTTACTTAAACTACTGGAAGTAGAAAATGGAGGTGCTACATGGATGCTTCTGCACCCACACAATGAAAAAGCAGGTCCGTTAATTGTTTTTTATCCCCACAGTAAACATTTTCTAATTCATCTCTTTGCCTTTCTTAAATAAACCAATGACACAGAGTAACATTTGAGTATGTTATGGTCTAGTTTTCCTTTAAATTATAGGGGGGTTAAAAATTGGAAAACAACAAAGTTGGCAAACAAAAAAGTCTTAATCTTGTGAACTAGTCTTTTTTTTTTTTTTTTTCATAAAACCTGTAATATATTGCAACTGTTTGCACATGACTGTCTTGTTCTTTTTTGAGTAGTTAAGTGTCTCACTTTGGTTCAGGTCTATATGGAGTCTTAGATAAACCTGCAAGAATGTGGTTTTTTGAAGTAATTTTTTAAAAAAGAAACTCTTTGGTATTTTGGAGTAGATGTTTATTTACCAGTATGTACAATGACTGATTTCTTACTTTCACATAATTTACGTAATACATAGAATTTACATTATTTCTGTCATATAGTTTCCAGTGTTTGTCAATACTGAACATTGTGCAAAAAGATTAAACTTAGTTTGTTTGAAACAACTATGTCTTTCCATACCCCATGTCAGAAATACCTTAATAAATTACCTACACAGAATATGGAGGTTTTTAATGTAAGGCGTTTCTAGTGTTGCTTTAACTGAATTTTTACCTTTAATGCTAAAATGAATTCCAAACAAAAATGATAACCATAAAAAGTTACATGTCAAATCCGACTTCACCAGATCCATACACGTTTTCAGTCTGTTTTCCTTGAACTGCGTTCTTAAAGACTTGAAATTGGTACACGCTGCAGCAATCCTTCTCTTACTCATTTTCAAGAAATTTCTCACGTTACCCAATACATGTTTGGGGTAATCTTGCATTCTGATAGGTGGTTGATCACCACAGTAGTCACCAGCAGAGAGAAGGTGTCTGGGCAGTGCTTAAAGTATCCCGGAAAAATCATTGAGAAGAATGAGCCTACTGCCAGGTGTCTGTTTGCTTTCTAGGAATCTGCCCCTCCCTAAAATTGGTGCTGCTCCAAAGCCGATAAAAATCACTTGACTAGGCCAATCTTTCCAGCTGTATTTGTACATTGGATGCTTGGTCTGTGTCATCTGATGTTGCATTAGTTTTCTTTGAAATATGTGATTAGTATAAAAAACACTGCAAAAGAGATCATTAACTGATCACTAATTTTTGATGCAAAGAGTCTAATAAACTTTATCTGTTACACAAATATGATTTAATTAATAATCTTGTTTACAGCATTCTGGGGACCAGCACTGATCTTATATTTCACAGTTTATTTTCTGATCCTATAGAATGCCTGTACTTATTTGTAACCATTGACAAATACCCAGGAATAATTAGCACTTCTGTGTTAGTGAATGTTTTATCAGATATTTAATTTGAACAATGTGCCATTTATTTTAGCACTTATAAAAAGTATACCCAGTTAGGTTTTTTTTAAGAACTACTGCAAGTAAAGGAGCACGTGCTGTGAACAGGCCTGACTGCTTGCAGTGGGATTCCATCAGCGCTTCCGTATTTTTTCCTGCGTCCCAGCTTTGATCATGTTCTGACCTGTGATTTTGATTTAATAGAATTTCTTGGCAGAATCCTAATTTTATTCAAATAAACCCTTCTTCAAATTACAACTGCTCTCTGCTGAAAACGAGCAATTAATAATTGAGGATGTTGGACACGCTTCTGAGGTGATGCTTTCCTAGAACATAACGACACACTTCTGCTTCGGGGCGGGTAGGGGAGCTGAGGCCAAGAAAAGGAAGCATCAGATAAACAGGAGGAGTATTGGTTTGAAGGCTCCTGGTAAGTTTCTGTGTGACGTATCACTCGCCACATCCTAAGAGCACTTACTGGTACTCTCCACGGGGCTGCCAAGCTAATCAAGACCTCAAGATTGAGCTGTTCAGACTCTTTGGCACCACACTGTCAGCCTGCATTAGCATCGTTTTTGCCTGTTGGTGCTGCCAAGGAATATGAAGCCATTTACCTGCCTCACAGGTATTGAAAGGAGTCCTGACAATTGGTCTCTTGGGATTTGGGGATTTTTTATAATTTTTATAATTTTTTATAAATTTATAAAATTTTTATAATTTTTATTAAAAAAATGGGATTTTTTATTATTTTTAAATGCTAGTGCTGTGGTAGAATCCTTTCTCTTCTCACGCTCCAGTGCAACATGTTTGGTGTCCCTGTAGTGACCACGGTGGCCTGCCAGACTAACTCAGAGGAGGGAGCGGAGTTCTGTTAGCCACGGGAAGGGGCCTGCAGACAGCTTCTGGCCTTGCCTCTGTCAAAAATGGCCTACCAGCAAGGACGGTGGGAGGCTGGAAGAGAACAAGGTCAGAAAACAGACCGGACGTAGGAGTTAATTTTTTTTTATTATTAATTTCAAAGATTAGTGTGTCACATGCCATTTCTTCGTATTTATCCTGCTGATACAAGGATAACTTAACTAGCAGGGCAACGTGGAACAGCTCCAAGGGATGTATGAATTGGTTAGGGGATGTATGAATTGGTTAGGCCATCCCTGAGGGACAGCTGAGGTTCGTGGTCCTTGCTCCAGGTCACAGTGTGAGGACTTACGAATGCCTCCCACTGTGCTTAGAAACAGGAATTTCTTCTAGGCCGGTGGGCGCCTCAAATGCTGGGGTTTTGCTATTACTTTGGTGGTCTGGCCCTTAGTGCATCGTCATCTATTCTCCTTTCAGAAAACCTGGTGTCAAAATATGTGGTTAATAATTGTGCTGCTCCCTTTCTTTTTCTCAAGAGGTATTCATGTTACCTTCCTGGCTGTTGGGTCTGCCTCTGCAGTACTCGAGTCATCGCTAATGCAGCACTCAGAAGATACAATCCAATTTCTGGGTGTCTTCACAGTGCTGTCTCAAGGCCTGGTCAGCCTACTTGGTCAGTCAGGACGGAAACACCGCCCGTCAGGTCAACAGGAATATGTACCTGTATCCCACATTAGCGTGTATAACCCAGTACAACGCATACACATAGCGACTCGCGGGATGTTGTCTTGAGTTGAACTGTCCTTAGGAGCACGAGCACTTGGATGCAGTCTGCAGGAGTTTTACAGTTAACGCACTTTGGAGTGTGGACTTTGTTGTTCACAACAATTTACTACGTTTTAGCTGCTTACTGTATGAAAATAGCTAAAACTTCTACCATATGCTTTATGTGTAACACCACTTTTTCATGTGTTTACAATATATTGCACAAAGTTAAATGTACACATTTAAATGAAACAATGATTTTTTTTTTTAATTCCATATACCTTTATAAGCAGACGGTATTTGAAGCACGACATAAGCACATAGCTATATAGGCAGGTCCACATTTCTATAAGCTGCAGTAGACTTAAGATGGCACCCTTGTTTCTCATGGCAATGGGCTGGGCTACTGCTATGTCCACAGCAGCCTGCACAAATCTCTCTCTCTTAACAATTTTAAGTAACAAATAAAGGCTAGAGGCCTGGCAACTCATGCAGCCGTATTAGGCCAGCTTGACTACCTCTACAGAAGGAGAAATGTCCATTATCTGGTCATTTGCGCTCAGCCTCATGTGACTCCTTGGAGTGTTTATACAGTGAGAGAGTTGTTCGCGGGACAGACAGACAATTTACGTGCAGGGGAATGAATACAGACCTTTAACAGCTGTCTTTGGTATTAATGTATTCTCTAAATGAAATGTGGTTTTCAAATGAGGACAAGGTCCTTTGCCAGTGCAGGTATTTGGCTAGACAAGATTGTGATAAAAGTTGTCTTTTGCGAAGTATATGACTCTATTAGCAGGCAGGGACTGTGAAAACAGCCTTCCCTGCCAGCCACTGGTATCAGCTGATGTTACTGCTCTAGCTCAAGGACACTGACTAAGGCAGAAAAATTATCAATTGCTGTTCTCACCTGCAGAGATTCTGGCTTGGATTAGGAACACTGCATATCCGCTTATGGGTGTTGTAGAGGCCCAGCAGGGATTCCCAGTGAAGAAAACACGAGCTCAGCTCAGAGACAGGGCTCAAGCTACTGACACAGTGAAGAGAGGAGGACAGTGTTGAGGGGGTCCAGGAAACAAAAAATGAAAGTTGGTCTAAAGAATTATTTAAAAAGAAATACACTCCTTGTAGAACACACTATTCAATATATTTTCTCTATTTTCTGTCTTCCATTACTATGAACTTATTTTTGTTCTTTATTCCTTAATTCTGTAAGCAGGAATTCCTTATGAATAACATACACGATGTAGGCATCAGGCTACAGTTGTAACCTGGAAAACAAGTCAGTGATAACAAAACCAAAAGAGATGTCCCAAAGGCAGACATCCACCAAACAACAAACCCAATCTGAGTGTGCAGGGCAAAACGCTCTTTTTATGCTCAAGTTGTGCCCTGGTGATCTGGGAATACAGCTAGTACATAGCGGTTACACGTGTATTTTGTTAAACGTAAGATATGCATGGATGCAAATGAGCCATTCAGTACACTTCTAGTACTTCCAAAGTTCAAGAGCAAATCACCAGGGATATTTTAAATGTTCTTCAACACGATGTATGGGCTGATTCCTGTGCCCAGCTGGGAGTTTCACCAAGTCATTTCACCATGACAATGGCAAAGACAAAACTCAATATGCTTCAGTCTTGCTTATGCTCTTCTTGGGACACGAAAAAGGTTACGCTACTGGTCTTACAGCATCAACTGGAAAATGGGCTGTGGTTTGTGGTAACATTTAAGTTTCATATATTGTAGTTAACAACAGTTTCGTGGGCTTCCAGCAGCAATGACACAGTGGAGAAAGAATGACTTGTGTGACTATTGTCTGTTCTGCTGATCGGTTAAGAGTTATAAGGCATTCTTTCTCCTCCAGCTTCATGAAATCTCTTAACTATATCTGAATTTTATTCATTTTCATAACTGGTAACACATACACACAAAACAAAACAAAACAAATTTTTCTTCGGAAAGAGACATCTGGCTTGCTCTTGGCCAAACAAAAACCACCACCACCACCAACAAACACCTGCTTGTTCAGAAATCAGAAAGAAAAACAAATAAAACCACACAAATATATGAATGGAATAATCCTTCTTCAAGGCATCCGTTTCCAAAAAGAAGGACAAAGTGCTCCTGGCAACGCAGTAGTAAGTTGACAAGACTGCATGAAAAAGGGTGTTGGCTTGCAGTTCGGGTAGAGGATGTGATTGTTACTGTGGGCATGGAATTCGTACACGGAGATGAATAATGAATTTTCTTGTTCAGAAGCAAAAATCTCACAAATTGACAGTTTCTGACCTTTACTGTCACCACCTAGATGCCATTCACAAATTGTCTCTATTACTCATGTCCTTTTGTGTTGCGCTTTCTCAGCATGCCTGTTTCATCTGAATCACTAGCTTTTTGCTTTGTCAGTGCTGCATTTTCATTGTCAGACTCCATGAACAGGTCCTCTGAGGCTGGCTCTTCTGCTTCACTGCAGCTCTCTGAGTGGAATACAGCATTCTCCGCTAGAACAGCAGGATCCTCCTCCTCCTCACAGCAGTAACAACACTCCTCAAAGCTTTGGCTGTGATGATGGTCCCTCTCCTCTTCACTGATGCCCGTTCCCTCATCCTTTTTCTGCATTAAATCATGGCTGTCCCTTCCCATGGTGAGGCCAGAGAGTAGGGTTTGGTTGCACAGGTAATCCTCCTCTTCCAGGCCCTCCATTCTTTCAGCCAGTTCTTCTGCAGAGGGCTGGCTGAGATCAGGATAATCTACAAGGATTGTTTCCCGTTTGCGTTTGAAGCAATCGGAATTATCATAGATGGGATAGGTCTCTTCTGGGTAACCTTAGGAATGAAATGACGTGGTTTGAAATGTTAACAGAATTTTAAAATAGTACTGATTTCAGTGACGAATGCAGAAGTATAAGCACAATTGTTTTTAGCACTGACAGTGTAAGTGGCATCTATTTAATTGCACGGCAGGAATGTGCAAAACACGACTTCTCAGAAGATGATGACAAAACTCCACTGACTTTTAGGGAGCCAGGATTTCAACCCAGTTTTTCAGGAATGACTGAGCTTTGCTGAAAGCTATGGGAGCTAATAGGTGAAAATTGTGTCTTAGATCTTTAAATATATTCTTTTTTTGTTGTTGTTCCTGTCTACAGATTTTTAAGACCTTTGCAATAAATGCCATATTATTTATAAAGTTGGAAACCAGATATGAGTCAGTGCCTTTGTGCATTTCATTTTATTGAATGGATCATGAAGTTGGTTTAAGAAAACAGTGCTCGAGGCAGCTGTTTATGCTTTATATTTTGAATCATTTTTGAAAGCTTCCTAAGGAGCAAGGAATTAAGTCTGCATAAAGATGCATTTAGAATTCGGAAAGCAAACAGCTCAACTAGGATGTCTTGAAAACACATTTATGTGACAAGTAAACAGTAAGGAACAGAAAGGACATTATAATAAGGAATCTTTAAAAGGTAGGCTTCCTGGAGGTGACTTTCACAATACTGGAGCAAACAAATCAAAAGTAAAAATTGTAAGTTATCCAAAACATATTGATTCAAATTTCCAAGGGCTTTAGGATTTTCTGTGAAATCTAGCCCAGCAGATAAAGGAAAAGATAAACCCACAGCAGCCAAGACCCAGCAGCTGATGAAGCATATGTGAATATTCATACGCCACTTTTGGCAGCAGACGGCGTAGTCTTTACACTGAAAAAAATGCTGGCTGACTCAGATTCTTTTTTTTTTTTCTTTCTTTCTTTTTTTCTCCTTTTTTCTATCGTGGTTGGGAAAACAAACCACCTCTTGCAAAGTTCTGAGAAGCGCTTTCTGAATAGGAAGAATGAAGTTAGATTTCGAAAGGATTTCGGATTTAAAATAATCCTTGCTCAGTTTTTGTCATCAGGGTAGTGGTTAGAAAGGCTCTTGCTTACCTTCCCAGTCCTCCATGTAGGGCGCTTCTTCAGCTTCTTTTTCAGGAGAGATGCCGTCTATGAACTTGCCTTCTTTCATAACTCTAGTAATTTCTCGGAGTTGCTGAAGTAACCTCTTTTCCTGGTCTGTTGTAACATTTTGGGTCCTGGTGGAAAACATTAGACAAGAAAATGCAGACCCCTGTTACTCAGCCTGGAGAAGGGAAGGCCCTGGGGACACCTTTCAGCGGCCTGCCAGTACTTCAAGGGGGCCTACAGGAAAGCTGGGACTCCCTGACTCTTTATCAGGGAGTGCAGTGGTAGCACAAGGGGGAATGGTTTTAAACTAAAAGAGGGGAGATTTATATTAGCGACTTGGAAGAAATTCTTCACTCAGAGGGCAGTGAGGCCCTTGAACAGGCTGCCCAGAGAAGCTGTGGGCCTAATCAAAATGTCTCGCACAAACATTACTCTGAATAAGCCACTTGGCAAGATGTTGTTATATCCAACACATTCAACAATAATGCCTTGTTTGGAGGAGCAGGAGGTTTAAAAATGCTAAGAGGGTGTTAGATTTAGCTTTAACTTGCCCTTTAGAATCAGAGGAGGGTTTTTATCAGATTAAAAGCAAAGTGTAATTTTGACTGGTTTTACACTGATGATTGTAGTGATTACTACTAGTCATAACAAAATGGTTCCAACAGGTAAGATTATGTAGTTATTACATCCTATTTTCTCTGGAAAAAAAAAAAAAAAAAAAAAGATCACGAAAATCTTCCAGGCAAAAAGTATTTGGAAGGTAGTAGGCCTGAGCTCTACCAAGCTCTAAGGAGGTTAGAGTTAAGAAAGATCACTGGCTGTGCTTTGGGGAGAAAACGGTTCTGACTGTTTTGCTTGTTTCATCTTGTGTTTCATGTTGTTCTTGAGAGGGTGTTTGATCTCTCTGTAAGTATTAACTCAAGCCTGTCACAGAACCGAGGCTCTCTTCTGATTCCTGCTGTGTTTTAGGCAGGAGCCATATAGCCCCCAGTTGTTCAGAGAGGCTGGCTCTTGACACGCACAGAATGTTGAACTGTAGGTGGTATGTGAGGCCAGACAGATGATTTCTGATGATCTCCAGACCAGACAGATAATCTCCAAGATTATTTTATCAAGAGTGGACAGCTGCTTAGTGAACCTTAGGGGTGAGATGGGGAGGTGGGCGTGGAAATTGATAAATCATTTTGGATTTAGGAATAAATTTCTATGCAAACCTTGTGTCAGGTGCCAAAACTCTCATAAACTTGAAAACTTGCAGCATCCATATTCAGTTTGTCCTCTTATTAACTGAGAATGTAGCTCAGGAGCAGGCCTTCTTGTATCACTAGCAGCTATCCAGACACGAACTGTCTGACGGAGAGCAAGGCTGAAATGCCAGAAATCTTGTTCTTGCCACTTCTCCGTGCTTCCCCTGAGGGGGCTTTGCCTCCCAGTTGGTGAAGCTGACGCAGTCCCAGCCCTCTGGGGAGGCTGCACTGAGACCCATCAAGTTGTGTGGCGGTTTATTGCGCAGAAAAGGAAAGGTGTGAGATGGCATCTTCCCAAAAGCCTGGGTTATGCAGATGAAGAATTTGAGATGTGAATTAATTGGCACATGAAAAGAAATGGTTTCGTCAGCAAGTTGCCTTTGACAGAAGCTGTAATAGAGCTGCCAAACTAATCCTCCTTTTCTAGACAAAAGTGTATGTAATTTGAATATATATCACCTGTGTAAAGACAGAGAGCTCTGCCTGTTTAGCACAGTGCAGAGAGATGCTAGCTCAAATAATAGGATCAATCAATGCAGCTGCATACCAGTGGCATTTCGTACAGGAATTCTTAATGTGCTGGATATTCCCATCAGAAAGCACAACTTTCTTACTGCAACACAAGGTCTCTGTGAGCATGTCATAGCTCCATTCCAACTCCAGGTATCTTGCTTAAAAGAAGATGCTTAAAAGAAGAATTTCCCTGTAGGCAGGGAAAAACCAAAGCCCATACAATATTTCTACTTCATTTAAAGTCTTCAGGAACTGTAGGATGCTGGCAATGTGTAAGACATCTGGCGGCCTGCATACAGGAGATTTACCAGGATATAATGTACTCATAAAAACTGACAGGACAGATACAAAACGTTTACAGCTTAAGAAAAGGCCTTCATTTTTGCCCTGTGTGCTTGTATCTCCAACAAAGCTTTTTTTTATAGTGTCAGTGCTTACACTAAGTCCCAAAGTAAAAAAAGTCCCTAGCAGTTATAGTAAAGTTCTCTTATTCTTACACTGAAACAGAGCATTTCCTACAGAGTTCTTATGACTGTAGTGAATATCCATAATCTAAGGTGGTATCTCAGACATGTCAACTGTTTTTTTGTTTGTTTGTTTGTTTGTTTTTTGTTTTGTTTTTTTTTTTTTTTGTTTGTTTGTTTTTTTTCTTCCTGATCTTAAAATAATCATTATTAAAGTGCACTATAGCCCCAAAATTGCTTCCCACGGAGTACGATCTTTCTCTCTCAAAAGCTTCAAAGCTTGGGTGTATTTGAAGAACAGCTATTTGCTCCATTTAGAGGTGCTTTCCCCCCTCTTTTAAAGAGAGCCTATACACAAAATTCACTATTAGGTTCAGTTTCTGATTTTCCCTGAGTTCTCTAGATCCATGTATATAAATAGTTTGGGTGGACAAAGAAGGGAAGTTATAAATAAAGGCTCGCAGCCAACTGCACTGAGAGGAAAAAATACTGGATCAGCCCCTAAACCCATTTTATCAGTAAAAAATATCCTCTACTGAGATATATGCCCCTATAGCCGGGCAGAACGTAAGCCTATTTCTGGCAGCTTAAAGGTAAGCATAAAGCACTGCATTAGCTCTTCAAAACAGAGTAAGGATAGTGAAAACAGTGTCCTTCTGTTTCACTAACTGGTTTAGGAGATCTCCCACTGGAACTTTGCCTACACCAGGCAAGTTTGGCACCTCGCCTCGCTGAAATTACGGCAGCCACAGCAGAGCTCACGGTGCAAGGTGGACAAAATTACGTGCTCACAGAGGACATCTTTGGAAGCAAAATGAACATAACATGCAAGTTCAGCACAGAATTGTTTCTACAGAATGGCTTAAAATAGAGGCACTGACTAATCCAAAGAACATGTGTTAACCTGCATTAAAACAGGTATTCATTTTTGCTTGCAGACTTTGCCCTGATATTCATGGCACTTAATTTTTCAAACGCTGCAGTTATGCATTGTCCTGTTGGTGTGCTGTTGCCCTTCTTGCAAAAAACAAATTTGCTATCCATGTTTCTTTATAACGCTGACTAGTGATCTCAGATCTATGGCAAACATGAATAGACAAACATTTAAATCCCGATTTTACACCTCTTCTGTATTTCTAAGCAAATGCATGGATTTACTGGTTATGAAATCAGGTTATTACACAATTCTGACCTTAAACAAATATTTTATGGAGATATTAACAGCCATTTACATAGATTATCACATCATTTCTACTTATAAAAAATAATAATAACCCATTGCACTGGAAAATACCCTAAAACAAATGGCTCTCTTGGGAATCATTCAGAAAATGACATTGGCCAGATAAGACAGGTTGTTTTTTTGCACTTTAAATACAGACATTTTATTTTCAGTTTAGATGTAGCTGTCACTATTTTCCAAAGAACGCAGTATGCAAAAGGGGGAGGAGAGAGATGGTTGCTCTTCTGCTTAAGGAAAGTGAAGTTGGAAAGAATGATTTATTATATATATAGGTTATTATAAATATAGGCCCTGAAAAGAGAAAGACTGCTGAACAAAAAGCATGATGTTTAAAATCAAATTTCTACACTTTGAAGTAGAAATAATAACGCTATTTTAATATAGTCAACGTAAGAAAGTTCAATTTTAAGTCAGAGAAGAATTGTGCCCTAATATGCTGTGTTTTGAAACATACCTGTCACAGTTAGGGCCTACTCTGTTGATCAATTTTTCCATAGCTTCTTCGGTCTCTCTCAGTTTTTCCTGGAGCTGGGTGAGCTCATAGTCAGCTGTAAAACAAAGAAAGTCCCAAGATCTGTCAGTGGGAGCTTTTAAAATGTACTCCTGTCTCTTTATTACAGGTAGTGTAGGCTTTATCAAACCAAACTGGCTGTAAGGAAACCAAAACACACAGCTTAATGAGTTCTACCTAATGAGTTCTACCTACTTTTCCTGGTGTAACAGTGAAGAGCATTGCCAATGGTAATGGGACACAGAAAGCACCTTCCTTCAAAGGCCCCTGAGCAATCTCCCAACAAGCAGAGTGAGTGAGCCACTGTAATGCCCCAGAGGTTGAAGTTAGGGATCAGAATATGCTTTATATATATATATATATATATTTTCCTAAGGTAACCAAAGGTAGGTCTACCCTGTGGTGCAAAATCAATAGTTGTTGTGCCATTTACCTGTTAAGTCTTTGGGAACAGAGGTCACTTGAGCATTTTTTAATGAGTCCAAAGTTTGAGAAATTTGTCATCTTTGTCAAATAGAGTAACGTTCACGGGCTTGGTGGCATCTCACCCTGCACAGGCTTCCCAGGGTAGGCAGTGAGGGATAAGTGGGATGAGTATCAACTAGCCACGACTATGGAGAGCAAAGCACTAATTTTCTGTGGTTACACCTTTTTCTAAAAACATGTCCATAGTACAGTAGTGTGCACGCATGCACACGTGCAGGAACAACCATACTGGCTTTAATTTAGTCAAAAGGGTTAACTGTATAGATGCAACAGCATGGACTTCAACAAAAAGGCTTGAGTTTGAGCTCCTCTTTGGCATGCGTAGCTTATGCTGAAAGTCCTGTAGCTGAGATGCTGTTGTTACTGACTGCGAAACAAATGCTGGGTTAGTTAACTATTCAGATGCTACAGACACACCTATTTAAGCAGCACAGACACAGTGAAACTCTGACATAGTAGCAATGGAGAAAACCATCCACAAACATCCTGATTTTGCAAAGATCTTTGTTCTGCGAAGAATGCGGTTATTATTTTGTATTCCAAAGACTTTAAAAATAGGTGAAGGGAACTTGGCAAAGAGAAAGGAAATTACGCTGTCCAAGTAGCTAAGTAGTGACTGTCCTCAGGTTCCTAGTCTAGCGGTGGGTCCCCTGCTCTGCTGCTGTCTGCGGCGAACGCTTTTGGAATACAAATGAAGAGCTCTAGAAAAAGGGAGAACCATTTTCATCACTAGTTTTTTGAGCTGTAACGGTGGTAAATGTTTAACCTACTGCACAGTTTGTTTCTCTTACCAAGCATTAGAGAAAAAATTACAATTGCTGTTGCTAATTGGACAGAATTGCCAAGCACAACGCAGTGCAAGTGCACTGAAAATCCACCCTATAGTAACGAGTGTATTAGGTATTGCTAATACACACATAATGGTCGAGGTAATTACGGCTGTGTTAAGAGCATTACCTTACTGCTAGCATTTTCTATAAAACCCGAGGTGCTTTTCTTTCCTATTACAATTTAGCCAGCTAAACACAACACATTTAAATCCTGATACGGTAACTAATACAATCTTTAAAAGTAAGTTTATTGATTTATCTAATAAATGTCTACCAATAAATGAATCTCTTAACTCAATGACGTTAAGCTAAAAACATAGTTAACATTTCAGAATACCGTCTGCTTTCTTTACGTTGTGGTCATCAAAACTTTGAACATTGCAAACAGGGAATTAAAAAAAAAAATGGGGACGAGCCTGCTGATGGCTAAAAATTCATAAATTAAAAAAAAAAATAATGAAGCTAGCTTTTAACATTATCTTTATGTACTATTACTGGAATATTACAGATTATAGAATAATTACAGATGGACATCCTATTCCCCATTTGTTAATCCTTAGTTATATTCTCTTTTCAGCAAATAGGTGCAGTTAAGTCAGTGAACCTCGTGAAAACACACTGCTTCCAAGGGGGCTTCCAAGGCCACTGTTGTATATTCTCATTAGCAAAATAAGATTAGAAAGTAATGGTGCAGTAATTCACTTTAACACTTGCTCGTTCCAGCACAGAGTCCTGGCTTGTTCCTAACATAGGGGAACAGCAGCTTTACAGTGTGCCCAGAGCTTGAAGAACCCAGTGACACTGTGAACAGCTACTCAGATACAACGCAGAAATCGTACTTACTGATTTTCCTCTTCGTGTTTCCAGGTGCAGCAGTAGGGCATTTCCGTTCTCCGGCTGTAGTTTTTCCCTTGGAAGCCAGCTGTTAAGTGAAAGAAGTTACAGCAATAGCAATGCGTAAGGCCCAGAGGCAAAAGGGTAAAGAAAAGGATAGAAAGCTAAAATTCAGCTGGGAACGAATCACCGAATAATATCCCCAGCAGCAAAAACAGCCAACCATGAACGATGCCTAGAATCTTCCCTTCTGAAAACTCCTAAAAGATACTTGGCCTATGTTACCTGAGGTCACCTGGAATTTTATACTGAAGCATAATGAAAGCATAACTTAATAATAACTTCTTAATTTTAGACCATTTATGTGTTACAACAAATGGCCTGATCTTGTAATTATCCTGTGTGTAGGAGGGAAGAAATCAGTATTCTGAAATTATTCTGAAAGAAAGTGAAAGGTTCTGAAGGAATTACATGTGACCTCACTTGTCTCTCTTGCAATGCTTTCTGCCATCTATTCCTTACCACCTTTGTACTCGCAGGAAAGATGGCTCTGTACTGCTGGCTCTATACAGAAGCTGCAGCCTCTCTCTTTCCTTTTCTATTTAATCAGTTTACCATTTTTCCTTGAGTCGGCCTGGGACTCTCTTTCACTCCAGAGCAGGCTCAACTATTTGGACATTGGTCAGTCTGCCTTAAGCCCCAGCTCAAACAAGAAAAATAAATCTGCAAGAGCTTGTCCCTTTCTCCTGCCTTCCGCAGCAGCTCTGTGTAATCACCTACACGTATGTCACATATGTGTCACAGAAAGCCATGAGAAGTTCAAAATACATGTGAAATATTTGAGCAGGACTCGGGCTGTACTTTCATCCCTCAGCCAGCTCCTCGGTTCTCAGTTCTAGTGGTCGCTGCAACCTTAAAACTCCCCCTCTCCACCAACATGGTGCTTTTTTTTCCAGAAGGTGCCTAATAACGGCACTCCATCTCTCCCACTTTAAATGCGTAATAAAATTCATGACATATACAGTATAAATCACGTGTAACAATACATGATATAAAAGAACACTGTGTATATTCAAAATTAATCTAACGTAAGGCAACACATACGGATTTTCCAGCGGGAAAAATAAATCCTTTAAAATTTTCACAGCTCTGAGGCCAAAGCAGGATCACAGCAACCCTTTGCTGCACTCAGTTGCACGATTTAAATGGCAAAAAACACAGGATACGCCAATCTTCCACGTACCAGTCAAGCTAAAACCACGTACCAGTCCAGCTAAAACATTTTTTGAGCAAAGCTGAGATGAAATCTGGTATAGAAATGGGACTAACATTTTTTTTTTTTTTTAGTTGATATATCCTTGACTTTTCAATGTATGTTGGTCTTACCTTAAATAAGATGTACAAGATATATAAGAAGATGCCAAATCCATATATAGGGATAATTTGCCCCACCAGACCTCTCCCAGTTCCACCGGTGCTTCCACCACCACCTCCACCGGCCTTGGCTTTGGCAACTGCTTCAGCAAGGTGAGACCTTGGAAAATGAGGGGTGGCTCGGCTGTCGGGGGTCGCCTGGTAATGCATCCTTGGTGGAAAGCGACCAAGCTTCCCTGAAAAAAAAAAAAACATCAAACAAACAAACAAAAAAAACACAAACACAGCAATTATTTTTCTTCTAACAACTGTCACCCTTTTACACGCAGCCTAACACTGGAGCAGGTACAGCTGATCTCTCTTGTCTAATTCTAAATACAGCAGCACTGATGAGAAAGGTAACCCGCTGGACCATAGCTTCATCCATTTTCCTCCGAAATTCACAGTGTTACTGCCCTGTGTACTTGACATCCTGCTCTCCACCTCTGTCCACAAAGGGGACCGAGGTGAGCCCTTGGCCACGCTGCCCCAGGCCGGCTGCCGAGCGGCCACCCCTGCCAGGAAAACAGAAACCAGGTCTGGAAGCATGCAGAAAATAACTAGCTTAACCTCTGGAAGCACCCGGCTGCAGGTACCTTTATTGGAAGCGAGACAACAGAAAATTAGATTAAATTAACATTTGCTCTTGCTAGGAAACACCATCACGGCTAAATTCCCGAGCACAGAAAATTACAGGAAACATATTAGGAAGTTGTATCAATAATTTGTGAAGGTCTGCTATTAAAACATTTTTCTGGTAGGTGATGACATGGATTTTTTGACTGCTTTAGGCTTTAATGAAACTCAGCAGGCATGCCCCTCCGACCAAAAAGGCTCTCAGGCTAGCTCAGACTTAACTTTGAGGAAGCTGTTATTGAGCATTTTAATTTAGTGAATTATTCAAGGCCTGTGATGGAAATAAGAGCATCTTATTTACAAGAAAGTCCCATTGCTACAGTAGGAATGTCATGTAAGCCTTCGTCAAGCATTTTACATTCGTGCAGCCATTATTAATTAAAAAGAAAGGGAAGAGCACAGAAAATAACCGACGAAGGTGAAACTGTATTTAAGTGGATTAGTTTCCTCATTTTCCATGAGGCCTCATTTCTGCTCTAAAAGATTCAATTCAACTAAAAATCATCAGGCCAAGGGGACACACGCTAGTCATTTCATTATCCAAATAAATAATGGTGGAGTTCCATGGCTGCTGGTGCGAAACCTTCCCTGCAGAGCCCATGCGAACAGCAGAGGGAATTGATGGCACAGGCAAGTCGTATGTGCAGAATGGCTTTGGAATATGTGGGATGTAAATGGAAATGTGCAGAATGTGGGTGCCACTGTCCCTCCAACAGCCTAACTGGTGCTATTAAAAAAAAAACAAAAAAAAACAGGTGTTGTCCGAAAGGCACCGCCGCGAGGCTCTCCTCCCAAACGTTTCTCAGCTGTTCTGCAAGAGAACAGGGTCAAACCGTACTTTGACTCCCGTGTGTGGGATGCCTAGGTGCCACTTACACTGTTTTCGATAGAGTTTTCATCGGCGTGAACGAAAAAGCAACCCCTTTTTCACACTGTCACAGGAATTCGAGTTGAAAAAGCTTCCTGTGAGAACCAAAACTCGAGTTCTGTACATTTTTCTCCTGTGCTCTGCTGGACTTTATTTAAAGAAGATACAGGCTCTAAGCTACGCAGGACGTGAGATCTCCCTCTGGCAACCAGCAATGGCAAGGCGTTCATACTGAAGCCTCCATCTTGGGCTTCAAAGAAAAAGAACCTTTCGCCCTTCTCAGCAGCCTATTTTCAGAAAACTTTTATTTTCTTTCTGTCAAAAGAGATGACTCGGGTAAACGGTTCTCAGGCTAGAAGTGGGAACAGAGAAAAAGACACATGGACTCCACGATCTTCTTAATCATCTTCTCTAAACCAGAAGTATCTGCCCTCTCGACATTCTTGTATAGCCTACATGTCTGGTATGAGAGTTTGGAATAATCTCTAAAGTAATGTTTTCATGACAGTTATTTTTTCAAGACACTGTCACGCTGCTGTTTTTCTTTAACATCTTCTAATTTCAAATAATTTGTCCTTTTTATAACACTACAAATTCACATTCAGTTCGTTGTCGAGATCACTCTCTTCTATTAAAAACTATCGCTAGACCTGTATTTTAGATTTATTTTCTACATGTAGTCATTTGTATTGTTCTGTTCTGAACCTTTTGTATAAATAAGTACTTCTGAATCTGGCAGCGTAGCATCAGGGTGAGCTGGACAAACGTCGTGCATTCCTCTTTTACTGACATTTACAGAATGGCCCTAGCTGTGTTCCTGGAAACCACAGCTTCAGAAATCTACTCAAAAAAGGTCAGCAAGAACAGTCATTTTGGAATCCTCACTTTGTATCACCACACAGCTTTTTTAATGGGCACAGTCAAAAGTCTGAACGTGTTCATCAATTTTTGCAGGTGGAGGTTAAGGAGGAAAACACACCAACTACCCCAAACGGGACCATCTCAATTTCCTTCAAGTACGGACACCTGCAAGCAGCTGAAACATTCCCAGCTGGGCAAAGGAGCCGTCTGACCACTCGTGTGCTTTCCTTGCAGGAGTGGCCCCACTTTATTCTTCGTAACAATGCAAACTGACTACAGATGGAGTGCCATCGTCTGTAAGGCTCATCGTAACCTACCGGCGCAGTAGTTTTATACCGTGCGTGGCATCTATTTGCGAGGGCTAACGTCTGAAGTGCTTTTTAAACTGCTGGTAGCTCTTTGCTCACTTCGTTTGCAAGAGATTTAGGATACCTGATGCCTGCAGAGCTCAGGCCATGCGGGGCGGGAGGACAAGCAGCGGGGACGAGGCTCGAAGGCCTGCAAGACCAGGCCCTGTCGGGACAGTGCGGGGCACGGCGACTGCATGCGTATGGAAACCACGGCTGGGACACCGGACTAGGAAACTAAACGATGAGGATGATTCCAATGAACTTTTATTTTTTATGAAATAGCAGCAGCATTCCATACAGGAAACAACGGCGAAATGAAGCTTGCGAACAGAAAGTGACGTGTGACGGCCAGGAAAATGCGGCACGAAAACGAACGCTTCCTCTCACTCCGGCTGCCCGCTTACAGCGAGGGGATAAAACGCGACCCGAACACAGGCGGGCGGCTCGCACCACCCCTGGCGCTCCCCGATGCCGGCCGAGCCCCTGCCGAGCTGCCCGGGCCGGCGCAGCCCCGCTCGGCCCCGTCAGCGCCGGGAGACCCGTCCTCGCCTCGGCGGCCCGCAGCGGGCTCTTACCCTCGGGCGGCGCGGCCCCGGGCTCCGTCCTCCCGCCGCCCCGCGACACGAAGGCCCGCGGCAGCAGGAGGGAGGCGCAGAGCACCAGGCAGGACACGGCCGCCACCCGCCCGCAGGCCGAGGGCGCCATGGCGGCCCCGCCGCCGCCGCCGAGCCGTGACGCGGCCGCGGGGCTCCGCGCAGGCGCCGGCGGCGCGCGTGCGCCGGGCGGGAGGCTGAGGGGAGCCGCGGGGCCGCCCTGAGCCCGTCGCAGCGTCCGCCCTGTGGTGTAGCGCTTACCACGGGGGAAAACCAAATAAAATAATAATAATAAAAAAAATCCACGCTGCCCCTTTTTTCCTCCCCCGCGGGTTTTTTGAAGCGCCTGTGCTGGTGGTAGCGAAGGCAGGAAGGAGCCCGCCGCCCTCTGCGGCGTCTCACAGAGGGGGGGTGTGGGAAAGTCCAGAACGTATTTAAAAGCGCTTCAGTGTACTACAGCTATCTTTTGAAATTTAAAAATTACAGTTTCAAGAGAGAGCTCGGAATTTGCATGCTGTCAATGCATTTGTTTAGGTCGCCACTGCTCAAAGCCCTCCTGAAACCACCTTCCCACTGTACTAAGAATAAAAGATCAAAGCAAAGAGGGAAGTTCATTGTTTGTACTCGTTCATTTTCACCGACTTTAGCAAAAAAACACTGCCAGTCATGTCAAATTAAATTATATGGTTTTGTATTTCCATTATATTTATATTACAGTATATTACTGTAGTTGAATTAGACTATTTTCCTTGGGGCCTGGGCTGTGACTACCAAATTTAGCTCACTTTACGCAAGAGTTCCCCTTAATTAGACTTGAGCAGGGAAAAGAATTACTTTGACTAGCACTGCAGACTACTACTGCAGCAGAATACCACCGATTCTTAAATTACTACAGAAGAGATATCCACTGTCTGGACAGCTGGAACTGGACTGATGATTCCAGTAATGGTTCTTATTGAATACCTCAGCCCTAGGGACGTGGCAGCCCTTGGCCACGTTCCCACTAGCCATTATCGGATTAACCTGGCTGGACTGTCTCCTTCCACAGTTCCTTCACCCATCAGTCGTTCACCAGCTCTCGGGTTCCTCACAGGAGTACTTCTGGCACTCCTCACTGCTGCTCCCGAAAATAAGAGTTGTGGGTACCATCAGTTTGGTGTCCAATTACGTCTCTCTCCTAAACTTTCCACCAGCTCTTGATGCCCGACGTGGCAAAGTCAGCAGGTAGGAGCATCAAAAGGAGCCTCACCCTGACCAGAAATGTGGTTGAATCCAGTAAAAACAAATAATTCACTCGATGTGTGATAAAAATGTCGTTGTTCCCTGGTTGCCACCAGGGAGAACATGACTGGCCTGTCAGGGCACTCGTGGATCACTTCTGTTTCCATTTTAACTCTTGGGAAGCACAAAAAGGACAGAGAACAACGAAGAGAGCAGCAGCACCACTGTAGCCTTTTAGGCCTCAAAGATCGATTTCGCCATAGAAATGCTGTGAGTGTTGTCAAGGCAGTCGATTCAGAACAATGATATGTGGAGGCTTCTTCGGTGATGAGGTCTGGATGGAGTAGATTGCCCTGCCTTGTTCCTAGGAAGGTCACTGGAAGAAAGAAACACTTATAGCCGTTTCTGAGTGTTTTCCCCATGCCATTCAAAACCAAGGAAGAATAGAGAGACCAATGCTCAAAAATTAACTTTCCACATGTAATCACCAGCTTTCTTAGGCCAGTATGGCAGCCGGTCCATGGCCCCTCAAGAAGCCAACACGAGCTCAAAGGCAAAGCAAGAAATTTGATTCTGGGATTGTATGTAGAGACAGCATAAATGTAATGACTCTTTGTGAGGTATTCAGTCATCAAGAGATATGTGGAGAAAAAAACAACCAACCAACCAACCAACCAAAAAAAAACAAACAAACAAACAAAAAAAAAACATAAAGGACTTCATAAAGCCCATTTTTCTTCTTTCCAGCCAAACATAGAGTTCCTGCAGTGAAAGACTGGGGCATGGGTCTTGGACTTCACAAAAAACATGGGTCCTGTCCTTTGTAGAAGTCACAGGTGAAATCCTTCTGATTTAGGTTGCTGTAGAATCCAACTGTACTCACATGAAAAAAACAAAACAAAACAAAACAAAAAAAAACAAACTGTAAAACAGGACCTCACAAAGAAGATCAAGAGGATGTTTTAGATAATTTTACCTTCTGTTTAAATAAAATACCATAAATGTGTTCTGACCTGATTGCAAGTACACAAAGGCCAGCCTCATGAAGCGGACTTTGCGTTGAGTTTTGTGTGCTGTCATATAGAAAGTAATGTTTTCACAGAATGATGTGTCTTTTCCAACCTTAATCATTTGATGATTCTAAGTGGTGAAAAATGTGTTGGTGCTTCCCAGGTAGCCCGGAGCAAGGCTGTGGTGTCTTGTCTTCGTTGCATGAGCAAAGCTGTTCGGTATACCTCCAAGTCTTCCACAAGCTGAGAACTGGAGGGTTTGCCGCTAAATTAGGAGTGGCTCAAAAGTGGCCCTTAAATGAAGAGTGGCTAAAACTAGAGGTTGGCTACGTGTTTTCCAGCTCCATGGTGCATTTATGGTCTCACAAGGTGAAGATGAAATGGCTTCCACCGTAATCGTCAACCCTTGTGATCAGGAACACGTTAAAGGGGATGGCTTAACCTATAGTCCAGGTGATGCCTTACAGAGGGAAGACCCTTTCTCTGCATCCTTCTCGCTGTCATTAATCAGCAGAAAGAAAGCTCAAACTTGAATTCTTTGGGCTGTCCTGTCACAGAAAAATATAAAGGAAGTAGTCTTCTGCTCCAATTAATTAAACAAACTGATATAAATTCCCCGCTTAAATCGTACTTTGCATATCCATAATCTCTGCACTACATTTTATGTATACTTTACCCTTGGGTAAAAATTTGTGAGCATATAAATGCTTTCTCATATAATCTTGCTAAAGCACGCTCTTGCCTATAAATATTCATACCACTGCCAAAACATTTGCAAGCTTTCCCCAAAGGTGAAATATGTGTAATGTACTTTGCCTTCTGGGTATAAATATTATCCAATACATTTTGGTTAATATGAATACACTAATTATTCTTGTAACCCTTTTTAAAAGGGTCATCCTCATGATGTGAATTTTTTAAAAATGTAATTACAGTAATTGGATACTTAATCTAATTAAAATTGGCTTTATCTTTAATGGGAATTTTTCTAAAGAGGCAGAATGACAATTGACTTTCTGATAATCGCTGTTTTCTTTCAGCTAGAGGATGCATTTAGTACAGTAGGAACCGGAGAACACGGCCTCTTTACTACATGCCTGCCACCTTTAGAGCTAGTTAGATGGTAATTTTGTCCATTACCGGGCAAAACTTTCACTTTACTTGTAAATAAAAGTTCTGCATTCTGTGTCTTGATTTCACCATGGCTCGGATACAGTTAATTGAAGGAGTATTTATAATACTGCCTACCATGCAAAGCCTCCCTTAGGAAAGATGCAGTATAGCAGACGGTGCCAACTTCACAAAAACTGCCTCTTTAGGTGGCCGTAGGTGCCATCTCATACATAATGAGCTCCCCTGTCTTCAGTGGGTGCACCTGGATGGCCCCCGGCATGCTTGGGGTACACATAAATTCAAAAACGTTGTCTTCTCGTGCTGTTGAATGGGAGCTCAAAGAGAACAAGCCAATGGAAAAGCAAGGGGTCGTGTAAGACTGGAGAAGTTGATGAATGTTGCTAGTTTCAGATACCTGTGACATAGACGTTTGTATCTGAGACACGTTTTTGTGGTGCTGTGGGAAGTAGGTACTTTTAAGGTGTAATTCATCTGATCATAGGTGGAAATCTGCTTTCAGACATGATGGATCCTACCATATTTTCTCCCCTTGGTGATAAAGGGTGCACAGGGTGCCTTGCCCCGAGATAGATGGGCACCCTGTAGAGGTGAATACTGACTTAGATGAATGCCACCAGCGTGGAGCACATTGATTTACTCAGGAAGTGGAAAAGATAATGCCAGCTTGAGAAACCATTTGAGAATCAAAGTTTTGCTTTATGGATTTCTGAAAATCCAGAATACCAGCTGAATGTTGGGTTAAAAGAGATAATAATAATAATGATAATGATAATAATAATAAAGCAATCAATCAAACAGAAAAAAATAGAGAAAGGAATGGAAATGGCAATTCCTCAATAAGCTCAACAAATGACAATCTGGCAAAATAAGAGAAAAGGTAATTCCTGAGAGCAAGCATGTCTGACCCTTCTGGTGGTGTCACAGAGATGGCGCTGCCGGCAGAGGTACTTTGTCCCCTGATTAGCATGAGCTCTTGACGTATGGTTTGATCCAGCCACCAGGCTGAACTAACCAGAGCACAGCTACCACTGTGACTCGGGGAACACAACTTCAGGCTGCTGTATCTGCAAGCGGGTCCATTATAAAGCTGCCACACCTTCCAGGGTCTTTGCTTCCAGGAAAAAGCATTACTGGAAGCCAGGAAAGAGAGAAAGAGCTTCTAAGAAAATCAATCAGCTGTTTTGTAGGCTCAGCTTGCCAGCGGAGTGTGTCCCTCACAGGCTGGTGTGTCTTCATGACTGAAGACAGGTATTTCACTGAGGAACATTGTTTACAAAGAAGGGTAACCATCTGCAATGTATTTCAGCATCAATCCCTATATATATGTGATAGAAAAGAGGCTGCATGCAATTTATGCGTTAAGGAAAAATAATTAATTTGGGGAGAAATCAGCAGTAATGGAAAAAAAAAAAACACCTTTCAATTGAAGACAGGTATTGAGAGTGCATCGAGTGAAAATAAAAGTTCAAAACAGTGTCAAAAGTATTCAGGAAAACCTGTAGCTTGATTTGAAAACTAGTGGTGGTCTAGAACTGAAGCCTTCAGCTTCTTAAAAAAGTTTGCTATATCAACAGATTTAATTTTCAAAAAGATGCCATGTGCCATCATTTTGTTTTATCAAAGTGTTATCTTCGGAAATGCTTTGGAGAGAGAAAAGGAAACTGTTGTAAGGGTCAGCGGCATGAACTGTCCCAGTTTCCGAGCTCAAGAGCCTTCTAGTTAGTGTTTTTGCTGTGGGGCCACCTGCGGCTTCTGAATACAGCAAAAATGAGAGGATAATGGCTTGCTAGGAAAATCTGAGTTCTCTGAAAATGAATTTTAGAACTGTCGTAGGAATTCCTGGCTCTATTTACGAGGTTGGTTCAAGCTATGCTTCTCGCAGTAGCTCATGACTAAGGAATCTTGGCAGATGCCCGTGTGAACACTTAGAAAAACAGAAACAATTTGGTGTTGCCGTCTGTCTTGGGCAAGAACTCTGCATTGCTGGTGTTTGATCCAGACAGGCTTATTGGGAAACTAATATCAAACATTGTCCTAAGCATGAGAGAAAAGCATTGGCTTCTGAAGGGCATAAATATGGCATGTACATATTCTATATTACCACTGGAAGAGTTTTGTCAGAGAAAACTTGAAAATGAAGAGGAGTTCTTGGAGACTGGTAAAAAAAATCTTGGTACAAGTGTCAACTGGTTTT
>NC_048897.1:60917744-60984051 GCF_011077185.1 Oxyura jamaicensis
AAAAAAAAAAAAAAAAAAAAAAGAATCCTGAGACTGCTTCATGATTTTGAAAGGGAAAGACAGCCTGAAGTTACAGAAATTTTTAGCAGGTCTACAAAAAAGCTTCAGCTAAGTGTAACGTAAAAATTGTGCAGTGGGAATTAAGTGTCTCTGGTAAAAAGGAAAATCCTCACAAGACCAGAAGGGCCTTTGTGCACAAAAAAAAAAAAAAAAAAAAAAAAAAAAAAACACAAACCAAACCAAAACCAAAACAAACAAACAAACAAAAAGTTTGAGTTCTCTGAGTACCAGAGCTGAAGCAGTGCCTAGAGACACGGGAGGTGTGCTTGGCGCTGGGGAGGTCCTCCAGCAGCCTTTCTTAGGAAAATGGTGGGCCAGTCAACACTAATTATCACAGGTTGCTGAGGAAAGGCCAAGGAAGCAGACAAAATGGCAATGCAGTCTCCTTCCAGATGAAAAGTACAATGCAAACCTCTTTACTGCTAAAAACCCCGAAATCCACAAGTAGCTGTTTCTGCGTTACTGACTGCTGGGCAAGTAATGCTGCGCCATTTCTTGGTGTGCAATTCATGATGTGTTTAGGGAACTTGCATTCCGTGAAGAAACACCAGACCTTTGGAGCACCTGGCTGGTTTCACCACCTCCTTTTGATGGGAATAGCCAACAATACTCTAAACATGCCATTTCTGGTTTTGTTCCTCAGCAAAATCCTTGGAAAACAGCCATGCAGCCGTTTCTAACATTAAAACCCAATATTTCAGCAGCTCTTAACTCCCTGCATCTAAGGGGTTGTTGGCTTTTGTACTTCACCTCTTGCTCTAGACAAGTTTTTCATCTCAAGGTGAAAAATTTGGAAGCACAACTTGAGTTTTTCCAGAAGATGGCAGTGCCACTACAGAAAATAGCAGAGCGGTTGCGCTCCTAAGGTGACTGTTCTGTAATTTGCCAGCTCAGAACAAGTTTTGATTTTTTTTTTTTTTCTTAAATAGATGATCAGATAATTATACTTCAATGACTGTCAAAAGCAATAATGATAGCACTCATTACAACTTTAAAGTGCGTCTGGTTTCCCAAGGGCTCACAGCAAACGTTAATTTATCTGAATGGATACAGGAGACATAATTAGGCAGTAACTCACTTCCATCACATAGAGCGTACGCTATAATTATTTTTTGCTACACGTGTTCCCACGGGGTGCTGAACTGCCCTCCGAACATCCACCTCCTCTGCCCCTACCGGCGGCAGGCACAGGTGTTGCAAGGGTTGCAGTGGCAAGGAAGTAGGTATTAAAACGCTGACTTCAATCCGAGGAAATGGCACGGCACATCTGGCAGCACCCACAAGATCTGAGGAATACAACAGGCAAAGAGATGTACTGAGAAATAATAAGGAAAATAATAAGGACCACAGCACTGCACCAGGTGCAGTGGTATGCTAACTACATTGCCAAAGAGGTTGCACTATGCTGACCAGACCGTCCAAAATAGATTCATGCTTTCATGAACTGTGCGAGCTGATGCCTTTAATTTTCAGGTTGAGCTTGATTTCTGATTATTTTCATTACATGGCAGTCCAAGGATTTTGTGTTATGATTACATGTGATTTACTAAAAATAACAGATCAATGAAAAGACGCAGAACTTACTGTGCTTCTCGTTCCGTTCATTTATTATATTTTTGTAAGTCTTTCATTGAAAAAAAAAAAAAAAAAAAAAAGAGTCTATTCACACTAGAAAGGCTACCTACCAGTTCAGTGAGAAGAAGGCAAGCAAAGAGTTATTCTACACCCTGCTAACATATTCACACAAAACTCATCCAATTTTGTTAAGACCTTTTGTGGAGAATCAAAAGTTAGTGAAGATTGTATTATAATTCCTCTTCCCGACCTGAAAGTCACACAGCTGGATTCAAGTAGGCCAGAAACGCGTGCTTTACAGAAACACCTTGTGGATTTTTTTTTTTTTTTAATAATTTTTTATTTTTTGAAGCTCTGAAAGCTTTTACTGCTGACCCTGCCCTCCATACCAGCAGCTGAGTCGCTAGTAGGAACTCATGACAGAAGACAAATTGTCGCAACTGTCAAATAGCCAGCAGAAGGAAAGACTCACCTTGTTTCATCGGTGTTAGCCTCCGCGTTTCCCTTGCAACGGGGCAAATGTTACGCACTGCTCACTGGACCTTCAAGATTCTAGTTTTCTTGGGGACAACCAAGCTTTAAATACCCTGGAGGAAAATAATTTGCTGCTTGGTCCAGCGGCGCCTTTTGAAGTGAAAATAAAAGCGTTCATTAGCATCGATGAGATTCAGATTAGATCCTTATTTCATTGTCAGGGGTAGTATCGGTGGTTGGTCAACAGAGGTGGAAACCAGGAAGAGCGCAGAGCCTGGAACAACAGCTCTGCCCAGAGGAGGTGAGCACCCGGGGAAAGCTGTATTTCTTCCAAGTGCTTCAGCAGTGGAAACGGTGCTGAGAAACCTTCATGCGTTTTGTCAACACGGCTGGAGTATGCAGTGGACCAAAAGCTGTTCTCGTTCACACCTGCAAAGCCCTCACCTGTGCCATCCTACGGATTTCAACACCAGGGTAATGTACCTAACAGGACAAAACCTGTGCTGTTTGCATTAATTACACAGTCTACTTGTTCAGAGATGTAACTCTGTACATGTGAGCAACGGCAAGCTAATACCAGGGCACATCTCAGTGTCATAACTGAGCAGGCCAGGTGTAGGTGAGGTGTGAGGCATCCGAAACAGGAAGAAGGAGCACAACATGAGGGGCAGCCAAGCAAGAAACCCTGCTCATGAAAAAATGTGGCAGCGTGCAAATGCACAGATCGTACAGCTCCAACAAGATCCCATTGAAACCATTTCCCCTAAGGAAAAAAAAAAAAAAGGAGGAAAAAAAAAAGAAAAAACAAAGAAAAAAAAAGATGAAGCTCGAAGCAATCTATAAGAATAAGTTTATTAGCGTCTTCTTTATCATGAAAAGGTGTTTCAGGCCCTATGCCTTTGAAGAGATGTGCCCACCCCACGTAAGCTTAAGTGCAGCCTGCTGTTGTATGTCACTCAAATGCCATTCTCCTCACGCAAGGGATGCGTGGATGGCCCAGCTCCCTGCAGCACACCTCCCCGTGCAGCTCTGTGGCACCAGCTAGCAGTAATCGACACAAATCAGGAAGATCAAAGAGGAGAGCATCCACCGAGCTCACGGAGCACTTGTTTCTGGGGCAGCTACTTTCCAGGTGTCCTTACTTAAGTTATTCAACCTCTCGGTGCCGTTTCGCTTGCTTGGTTGAGCTCCTCCATTGAAGTCTTCCATCAGGACTTCAGTTTTGAATCCCGTGTTATATGTTTCGAGCTTGGTTGAGGCCCCTGGGCAGTGCTGCTCTGGCTGATGCTCCCTGCTGATGAGGAAAGGATTGACGAGCATGTGCTGCTGTAGGAAGTCCCTCTCTCAAACTGCAAAAGCAGGAGACAGCTTCAAAGAGAAGCACCATAGCCACGGCAGCATATGGATGAAGGGAGAATCAAGGGCTTGGGTAGGAAGCATGGCTCATGATCTTCAATGAAAAATACTGAAAAGACATTCAAGATTAAATAATCTTTGGAAGTGCTGCTGTGGGGACAGTTAATACAGAGCTCCCATTAAAAGTCTCTCAAGAGATCTTGGAAGATTAAATAAAATTAGCCCAGAGGCCCAAATTCTACCTTCAAATCAGGCATCATCTGCTGAAATTGAAAAGCCCCTAAACAGTGTGAGAGCAGATTCAGAGAAGACTTGAATAAACCTGAGTTTGTTGGGTGGGGGACTCAGGCGCGAAGCTTGAGCCAGGAAAGAAAACCAATTTGTGCCACGCTTATCTCCCTGTGTAGCCAGCCCCCCAAAAGTCACGCGCGTCCTACCGGCCCCACGCAGCTCCTGACCCAGCTCACAACGTGCTGCTGAGCTCAGTTTTACACCGTGCTTTTTTTTTTTTCCTTAAAAAAAAAAAAAGGAAAAAAAAAAAAAAGAAGAAAAAGTGATTAATGAGTACAAACTTATTCTGCAGCTTTTCCTCGTGTTCCCCAGCCGTCCATGCTGTGCCCTCAGGCTGCCCAGCGGATCATTAGGGTTTCGGAGAGCCAGCTTTTCAGGGTGGTGGGAGCAAAGCGACGAGGCTTTTGCCCTGCTTGCAGGCAGGTACCCGCTGGTGCTGCTGCCCCGCACGGAGAGCCCTGGCCTTGCTGCCTGCCCAGCTATTCTGTGGCACCCGCCAAACTTTTTATTCCGGTCGTTGCTGCATGAATTTGGCAAAGCCCGGGCATTGTCAAGTGTCTGCACCTGCAAATAATTCCACGGGAGCCCTTGGCATTGCTGGTGGGACTTGGAGCTCAGCAGCCTTTGCTGGTCCGTTAACTCCTAGAGATTTTTATGATGGAGCTAAAATGTATTCAACCACATCTCACAACGAACAGAAAGTATGACACAGATATTAGGGCTGCACTTAGTAGAAACAGTCAGCGATACGCCATGTACCAGGGCAGGTGTGAATGCTGTTTAATCTGCGTCAGAAATTGTTGCAGGGAGGGAGACCTCATTACGCTGCTGCAAAACAGAATTTTAAGCAGAATTTTTCTCTCTGATACTAACGAGTATTTCTGTAAGTTCTTTTTATTTTTCTTTTATTGCTATTGTCTTTTTTATTATTATTATTTTATTGTTTTTGCTTAGGGGAACTGAATTTTAGTACATTTACCTTTCAGCAGCTGATCAGTCCTCTGATAGTGTCTAAGGCAGATGAACAGCTGGAAATACGTACATACTTTCAGGCAGTTACTCAAGCAAGTTGTTAGGTGCAGACCCTTAAATTTAGCTAAGTCTCCAGCTCCTTAAAAACGTTATAATAAATAATAATAAAAAATCAGTGGGCATGATTCCCCTACGATGCAGCCCTTGGAAATGGCTCAAGCAGTTAAAGGCAGGTGCCACACCACGCTGAGGACCAAAGCCTTGTCGCCAGATGCACAGGTGCTGGTAGATGTTCCAAGCCACGATGGAGTTTCTCCAGCGCCACCAGGACAACACACATCCCTCATCAATAAGGGACAGTTTATAGATTGAGACAGAAGATAGCGGGTGGATGGTAATTTAAATCATAGTACTTAATTGGGCATAAGGGTTCCTAACATCCTCTTATTTTCCTAATTGCTAATATATTTAACACTGATTTTATCAATAGTCCATGATAAATAAAATTACTCCATTTCAGCTCGTTAGCTAATTAATTACATGGGGAGAAAGAAAAATAATGAAGCCAAAAGGAGATGGAGGACCCAAGCTTCTCCTTGAGTGAGAGGAGCAGCCCTGCCTTCGGTGCAGTGGTGCTAATTCCAGCTGGCCTCTGTGCTTTTGGGGTTATTTATTTGCAGCAACGCAGCTTTGTGAAATGCAAGTTAGAGGGAAATTAGGCCTCCCTTCTAGGACCAGCCTTTCTTTTGTTCGTTTTTGAAGTTTAGGAGCAAAGAAGTTCCCAGATAAACCACATCTCGGAGCTATTGTTACCGCTGCGGGTTTGATGAAAACTCTGGTGCTGCAGATCTACAGCTGACAGCAGAGTAAGAGAAACTGTAAGATTAAAATTAACATATATCTCAGCCTTAAAAATTAATTAATTAATTAATTAATAAAAAACAACCACCACTGGCTGAGTGAGTATATAAGAAATGGGATGTGAAGTAATTTCACTATGAGAATGAATATCTCGGCTAAACTAGGAGGAAAATATTATTTCTCACTACCCAAACAAGCACTCAGAGTTGCCCTTGGTGAATGCTCGCTCTGCATGTCTGTTTTCGGTAAGAATGAAATACCAAATACTTTTCCTACCGTATACAAGAATGGAGTGAACGGAATGTTTTTGACTCCCCAACCCAACCAACATGAAGGTATTTCACACGACTGTGCTTCTAAAATAGACGCCTAGGCCTAAGCAGCATGGTGCTTCGAAAATAAGCCCAGAAAAGGACACAAGGCCGCTTAACATCCACTGATGTACAAGGCCTTCCAAGTCCTGGAGGTCATTTCAGTCATCCTATTTATTTCAAAGTAAAGCTATATAGGATAGGTAGCTGTTGGGTTTTGTGGTTGTGTGTGGAAACAGGGGAAGCTCATGCTCCAATCCAGTATTTTCATTATACACCGATCTTCCCTTTGACTGTCCAATGAGCCAAAATTTGATCTATTCTCTCTGACATCATCTACAGAGCAAAATCATCAGACTTTCTTCCCAATAATAGGAAATAGATGGCTTTGTTTTCCTCATCTACCATCTCCATGAATGTGACTTTCAGTGGGATGGAAGCCCTCTGGCCAGCCTGGTATTTTCCCTTTCAGCCTCTGCATGTGCTGCATAAAATTATTTTGACCACCGAAGAAAATTGAATCAGCCCACTGGAAGTGAACAATGTAAATTTTAGATTTGCAGCCTTTCTGTTTATTTTTTACAGTGAAACTCAAACTCCAGTTTTTGCTTCATGCTGATTGTCCTTCTAGTGGATAAAAACAAAACAACCAAAAAGAAAAAAGAAAAAAAGAAAAAAAAAAGAAAAAAAGAAAACCACAAACCCACCAGTTTTTCTTTTACCTTTATTTCCCTTGGTCTATGCAGATACTCCCTAGATACTGTTATATGACTTATTTCTCTTCATGAAGATAATAGTGAGGAATTTTTGCAGCCACAAGCTCCTCTACAAATGGCATTTTTGTCCCATTTCTCCCCACAACCTACACTTGCCCCTCTAGTTTTGTGTGATGACTTATTACTAAACAGCGTATTTTCCATTATAGGAAAGGAAGGGGGGCGGGGGGAGTACCAAACAAACTCTAGTGGCTGTATTCAAAGTGTAATGCTTCTTATCACAAATAATTTAAAAAATGCAAGAACCCCAATTTGCAGCTAGGAGGCCCACTTGAGGGATCAGTTAAAATTTACGCCTTTATACACATGCCAACTTTGACTTCAAAAAGACTTTATTCCCAAGGATAAACAACCCAATATTTGTGTAATATAATTAAGTGAAGGCATCTTTAAATGTCATACCAGCTTGTGCCATGCTTTAAATTGTTATGCATCAACAGAATTTAACGAGATGGCCAAGGATCCTGCTTCCTGCGTGAATGCGATAAGCCACAAATACTGTATAGCTCTTTAATAGATTGCCAAAATAAAGCATTTTGTATGCAAATTATTCATGGAGTGGCAAAGCTAATATAGTGCCAAAATTACGCCCACTGGTCCTCTGCAATTAGTAGTTAAGTTGAAGTATCTTCAAACTGCAGAATTTCTTTCAGTGTTTCCCAATACTTGAAGCATCTTTTCATTTATGGAATTATGAAATTGCAGCTTTTATTTTGCTTTAAGGTTCAGGGTACGCGTGCGCTACAGTAGAGAGGTGGCAGCTGGGATCTAATCAGAAGAATTGCACATAGGCTACGCAGAAAATAAACGCACAAGTCCAGTGACTTGCAAGAAAGCTGAAGGAGAAAAAAAAATTGGATTTTCCATCCCCTGCCCATGCCACTAAAATAAAGTAAATGAGCTCTATGACGTTGGGATGAAAAAAATAGCTAAGGAACACAGCAAAGAATAAAATAAAAATATAAGCATCTGGTTCCTGGCTATAGGATGGCTCACAAAGCCACACCCACAAAACGTCCTTTAGCTGCCTTCAAAAATGTCCCTGTCCGAGGGACACCCATATACTTATAGCAGTTCTGGAAGAAAATGTCCTTGGGGTGCGCTAGACAGAGGAGCCACAAAAAGCCAACTCCTGTAAGTCACTTAACCGCTGCTTCATTTGCAGTGAAAAGCTCTTTCCCAGCTCTTCAGCTGGCCAAGAGTCCCTCTCAGACCAGCTTAGGGAGCCATGTAGAGGGAGGAAATAATTGCTCCTCCATGGAGAACTCCTTGGAAGAACTTCTACCAGCTGAACTAGGCAACTGCTAAGTATTCAGGCAACTTTTCCACTTTGGGGTGTCGTTTATGGCCCTGTGTGGAGACGAAGCACAATGAAGCAGTAGACGGGCATGTAGGTCACATCCGTGTGCGGTAGTGTTGACGCCGACTGTATTTTTCACTTACAATCTAATCATCAGAAGAGTACAGTACGTGTCAGGGGCCCGTGACAATGATTTAAGGAGTCTGTGTCAAACGGCTTGGACCTGGATGGCCTTTCTTAGCTAACTTGGAGGATTTACTACTAGCTAAACAAAAAATTTAATTTTGATCGCAAACTATTTTATAAAATGTGGAATACCACGGGCAGCTGTTTTCAGTCCAGTGGACTCCAAGAGCTGTAATCTACAGATTTTTATTTATGTGGGGGGAATGGGAGAACCCAAACACAACAGCCCCCAATTCTGTACTTTGATATTAAAGGACAAAATGGGTAGCAGGTCTTACAGAAAGAAAACTGCAATCCTTGGAAACTAAACAGAAGCAGGTACCGCCATTACTGATGTAGGTCTTGCATTTTGTCCCCTTTAGTGATGTTGGTTTCAATATCTGGCTAACAGAGGCGAGCATTTCTGTGGTGAGTCCAGATGAAGGCATGAGGAGCGTGTGGCCCCACCACCTCTGCCAGTGGCTTTGCAAAGCAAACCTTGCGCCGTCAGGATGACTTGGTGGAGCCTATTGGTCAGGGTTCCAGACTGACAACTTGTCAGCGACTTTGTAAAAATAAAATAAAATAAAATAAAAAAATGGCAACCAATGAAAATCAATCTTCTAATGCTCGGCTGCCTTAAATACCAGTAGAGCAAACAAACAGCCCTAAACAATACAGCAGAAACCATATATCAATTACCCTAAATGCTCAAACATTTTTACTTCACAGCCGGCAACATCCACATGTAGTATCCGCACCCACTGCGCCGGGGTGATAATGGTGCCGCATTGTTCCTGGGCGCCTGGCGGCGAGATAAGGGCTGCCTGCACTTAGATGATAATGAAAGTGGGCAGACTTAACATTGTGATTTGAAAATTTCTTGGGTCTCAGAAAAAGGTTCTATTAAGCCCACTGACCCCAATTGAATATTAATTAGCTAATTAACAGATTTATTGTTCCACGCAATTTCTGGAGAGGCAATTTTTTTTCAAGTGCCATTATTTTTTTAAATTATTTTTTGCATTGTGTATAATTGAATCTTTGCAGCTGCCAGCATCTTCTGCATGATTTGGCAAAAAAAAGAAAGAAAAAGCACTTATAGCTTTCCCTTTTTTTCCAGACCCAAATGTTTCCAATCGCTTTAGTTAGTGCTTGGGGTGGGAGGGAGTGGGAAAGAGGCAGCTGATTTATGTCACAGTCTAGAGATTTATTCTTAAAAGCTTAACTTAAAAATGTCCACACTTTTTTTAATTCCTGTTATGATTCACTGGTCTTTCTTTTAGCCTGAGGTGACTACAACTGCACTATTATTCCCAGGAAAGAGACTGAAGTCTGTTCCCCGCCTCTGTTTATACACCCTTTTTAAATATTGTGCATCTTTCCTCTCTTCTTACCTGTTTGTTCTGGGGCTTTTCCACCATGAAACCGTTTTCTGCCCAGCTAGGGAGGGCAAGGGGCTTTCTGCCAGTCTCCGTCCTCCTTGCAGCAGAGCCTCTTGCGTGAACCAGATTTTTTTCCCTCAGCACATTTTTGTCTCCACAGGTGAATCCTGAGCAAGCAAAACATTTTTTTGAAATGCTGAACTATTAGTAAAGAGAAACAAGATGTTATTTTACTGTATGGATTATTTCTGACAATTTCAAATAAGTTTGTTTTGTGCAAACTTTCTGAAGAGCTTCACACTGTAGTGAACGTTGTTCACCCACAACAGCCAGTCACATGATGCTGTTATGTTGGTGTCCGTTGCAGGTTTCTTACATATCCATTACTGCAGCATATATTTTCCTAAAGAACCAAGCTGTCTCTTAAATAAACGGCTTTTGCTACTACTGAAGACACCGATATAAGCACTAAGATGCATTAAAGATGCTCAAAAATTAACACTTGAAATATCCTTATAATGTGTATTGGAATATTTCAGTGAACACCATTATCCCATCAAAAGTAGAAAAGAGGAATAATCTTGCATTAAAGGACAGAAAACATGCAATTTGGATGGTGCAAGAGAGCACATCTCTTAAATCCATACACCTGGGTTTAAGGCTAGTTTTTGTGTGAAAACCCGGGATTTGTATAATCTATTGTAGCAACTATGGCTCAAAAATCAGAATGGTATCTTCCAACAGTGACTCTGTTTGGGCATATGCCTTCTTCCTCTGGCCATCATGTAAACACACACAAGCAGGTGCAGTACAGTTAAAAATAATAAAGAGTATATAATAAATAATTCCTCCAAAGAGACCCTCAAAAATAATCTTTGGCATCTGCGGAAGTGAAGCTGCACTCGCCTGTTCCTCCACAGACAGACTGGAGACTGACTGGAAGAAGGACAAGCTTGTACCCACCACAGCTATAGGTGTGTCCAATCTAAATTAAGTCCCATGAATGCTCGCAGAGCTCCTCCTTGGTTTCCGCCTCAGACTGATGATTTTTTATTATTATTTTTCTCTTTCTTTACAACCAATCTGCAGATGCTCCATGATATAATTCATCAGTGGCTTCTAAACAATTCGTATTTCTACAGCTCACTGTTGTGTTTGGAAACCTATGAAACAGTTCCTCAATGACTTGAGCCAACGTGGAGTTACAGAAATGCTGTTCTATGAAATTAAACAAGTTAAAATACATCCGTCAAGAATCTCTTTCAAGTGTTACAGGTGATACTGGTCCAAACTCTGGAAAATACTGCACAATGACAAAGAAATAGCATTTCTTCATATCCCACATTTATGAGGGGTAGATATGCATTGCTTCACTCAATGTCCATAATGAACTTGAAGAAGAAAAGCCACCAGAGTCAGATCTGAGCCCTACAACTATTTTACCAATTACAGAGAGCAAAAGTGTTTGTATATGGATGTTTTTGTCTGTCACAGAGAGAAAAACAGCCGAAATATTCAAATCTGGATCTAGATTCCTTACTCACAATGTGTTGCACGGGACCTTCCTCAGGTGATACTGTTGTACATGGGTACCTACAAAAGATCTCAGTGAAATAGCTTAAGAGTCCCATGCAATGTTCTCAAGATTGGCCTGGATGAATCAAGACATATTAATGAAGTGCTGCTGGCATGAGCTTCTTCGTGTTTGTTTTTGCACCTTTTTCACAGCTATATCCTGTTCTGAAACATGCTAGTCATGCTAGTCAGGAAGACAGTATTTAAACCACCTGATCTTTTACTTTAAAATGTTAGATGAAATATTACTTGGGCTCCAAATTAAAATAAGCAAATCACCGAGAGATGTAATTTCTACTTACGTATAAAAATATAAGGAATAGGCAAGGAGAAGCATAAAGCTTGCACTAGGATTATAGAGATATGTGAACTGTGTCAGTAAAGAGCCTGTACTAGACTCATCAAAAGGTTGGTGGATATTATTTCATGTTGACTTTGACCTTCTACTCTAATGTAATTACTAGGAACAATTTAAATAACTTTTTTTTTTTTTTTCAAGAAAAAAAAAAAAAGAAAGCATTTTTTATTGCTTAAAACTGGAAAACAAAATGTTTGATTGAGGTCATCTTGACATCCATTAGTGTGATAAATGAAGTCGAATTCAAGGCTGCTCCATTATCAAGGTTCATTTTCGTTGTTCAGATCTGGTTTCCCCCTCTCTCTTTCTTTCTTTTTTTCTTTCTTTCTTTTTTTTTTTTTTTTTTGAAACAACGTGGCCTCAGACTCAAGGCTGATTACAATAATTACATTTTCTACCCATAATAGTACAAATGATTCAAAGAGTTATTCAGAATGTTTCAATGTCAGCACTTGGATAAATGCTCGTTCTTTCCTAGGGATTGCATTTTTTATGCAGAAGGTTAGTTAGGAGCAGCACTAACGGTATAGCTGTCAGAAAGCCGTGAATTTACGTGCCCAGTAACTACATTCACAATTGTTTGGTACTCGGCATGGCAACAGGACTGAATGGGACACTAGATAATTTATAACTGCTCCCCAATACAAGAAGAACAATTATATTGTGTGCAGTATAAAATGGCCATTATTTAGCTCAATTTTTTAAAATTATTTGAACAAAATGTGTATCCTTTGCAGGGCTATTTTCTTCTGGTTCTAATTAGATACCCAAGGAATACAGGACATATAAATTTTAGCCAGCAAATATATTTATGGAATTTTAATTTGCTTCTTGTATGCCTCTGCCATAAACTTTGTGAGCCTTCTTCAGGTTTTTAATCTTAAAGGTTTTTTTTAAAAAAAGGAAGGAAACAAAAAAGAAAAAACCTGAAAGAACACAATAGTCAGATACGAGGTAGCTGCCATTTTCTGATGCGCAGCCAGACCCTGGCTGTATCTCTCTCCTCTCGCACCGCTAAATCACTACTGCATGTTTTATGAGGAGAAGTTTGCTCCTGCAGACCTGACAAATTGCATTGCCTCGCAGGGAAGAGTGAAACTGGCGCCGGGCAGGGCCGCGAGTAGGCCGGGCCTGGCCACAGCCTCCAGTGCTCGGCTTAGTCCCCGTCCCACCAGGCCGCCCTCAGCCTCCCTCCCCGTGGCTGTCATGAGGAGCAGATCAAATTGCTGTGGAGGAAGCCTTTTTATCAACATCATCCGTGTAGGAATTTCAGGATCTTGCAGTAAACAAAAGACCCACTCCAATACTGTCAAGGAACTGCTCTCCTTCCTTTGGCAGCAGCCTAGGAAGAAAGGCTTCATTGTGGCATGCTGCACCTGCCTGTGGGTTTGATAGGAAAAAGTCCTTTGAGAAACACATAAATTTTAGTCTACAGGCAGGATTGATTTCCATTCACAGAAAGGAGGTCACTTCTCTTCATTTTCTTCCAAAATATTTCAGGGATAAGCAAAATATGTAATTGAGAATGAATCAGGTTTCACCAGATTTTGCACAATTTCCACATAACCTATGGAATTCAGCTAAAGACTGAGAGATGGACAGACATTAGGAAGCTCAGACTTGTTAGTAGCTGGGACCAGTTTAAGACGTTGTCGACACAAATTTTGCCAATTTTGAAAGGAAATTAGCTGTGCTGTTATGAAGATGGACTTTCAATCAAAGCCTAAAATTAGGCTTTCTTCTCTTGAATGAGAATATTAAATGTATATTAATCTAACCCAGCTCTTCAAGACTTGGTAGCTTCCGCACCAAGTTGCCAAGTGGCAAAACACTGTGTTAGCCCTTCCCTTGGGAACGAGGAGGCTACACCATGGTCAGGTCTCAGAAACATTTAACAGAATAAAAATGTTGGCCTACAAAACTCCATGCAGTAATAGTCATCTTGGCAACAGCTCACATCTTTCCAGGATGACAAAAAGAGAGAAGGTCATGTAGTAAGAGGCATCCCTGGAGGAAAAAGGTGGGAGGGCAGGTTGCTGGCCAGGGATGCCCTCAGTGTATCCCAAGGGATGTTTGTAGGACATGCCACTGACCCCCACTGTTGCACCCCAATACTGAAAAGATCAGTTCAAACCTACCTCTGATACCAGGCACCTTTACAATTGCAAATGGCAAGCTGTGAAAAGTGCAAAGACAAACATAAAGGTCTCTTAATATGGTTGCATCTGCATCCATCTAATTAAAGCAAATCCAGTCACCTCTCTTCCAATGAAAAAAATTATCTAAGAGAGATTCAGGACTGAGCAGCCAGAGGAGTGGCTGCAGTGGTGTCCTGCCAGCATTTCAGCAAGAATGCTACAGCAGTTCCGACCTGCCCTTTCCTTCCAATAGTTCGATGGAATGGATGCAGAAGAGTGCTGGGATGAGCAGCTGTGCTGAGTGCAATTAATTTATATCTCCATTTAAATAAAGCCCTCTCATAGTCATGGCTGGGGAGGAGACAGCGCCACTTGGCAAACAAAACTGTATTAAGTGCACTCCACTAGAAATGTTTATACTTTGTCCCTGTGTAATGTTTATGCTGGAGTACAGTATTTAACTTACCAATTTGAAAGTGAATGACAGGGAGAGAAGTACAGAGGTTTTCTTGTTGCAGAAGCATTTGTTGAGTGCCTTTTGTTTGCTACAGCTTCAAAGTTGGGGTAAGCCGTCTTCATCTAGAAGAGCCTTCAGTGGCCATAGCACAGCTGAGTATGCTGGCAGGGACCCTCCACCAAATATATGCCCAAAAGATCAGTGAACATGGTGAAATTTCTTCATTTCTGATTACATCCCTTTATTCTCAGCCTCGCCTTATGCCGAATTGGCTTCAGGAGGCTAAAGTTATGTGGTTACACCATGTGCTGGCGGTGAGGTTAGAGTGCCTCATTCACCTGCTTGCATGAGGTGTGTGAGCCCTCTGCCTCCCTCTACAGCATGCAGGTGTCCACATGCTTTAGATCATGCTCCAGTTTGCTGATAATTTATATTCCTCGAGGGGAAAGCTTACATGCCTTCCCGAGATGACTGTTTTGCCCAGATACACCCGTGGGCTTCAAGTGATTTTCCTGGGAAACATCTCCCCAGACATTATTTCAATTCAGATGCCCCCAAAGGCAAAGCGTCCCCAATAATTAATAGTGTAAAAGTTGTCTTACATGCCTTGGTATTGTAAGTTTGCTCTCCCCAGAATTCATTTGGTCTCTTCCCACTAGAACTAGACAAAAAAGACAAGCTTTTTGACAAAAGCAACGTGGCTTGGGCCAATATTTATGTAGAGAATCATATAGATTATTGTAATTTTAATGCCAGCAATTTCAGTCTCTTATTTTCAAAAATCGGCATCAACATTCAAACATCAGTGTTGCTCTTAAAACCTCCCCACTCTTCTCAGCTTTTATTCTCCAACTGTAACCCTGGAGGAACTTCTTCCACATAGGACTGTAGCAGTGCAGACATTGGGCAGACAGGTGGGAAGAGGGACAACCGCCATGCTCCTGCTCATACCCAGGTTTCTGAGCAGTTAGCACTAATGCAAAGGGAAAAGCTGCACATTTCACGGAGAAGAGAGGGATTTTTTAAAAAGCAATTTTAAGATTCGCATGAGTTAGGATGGCTCTGTTGATGTACTTTGGAGACATTAAGTAATGAGCTCATTCTTTCATAATGAAAACAGGATAGAAAAAAGGATTCGTTTAGTAAAATGCAGGGAACTGCTGTTCAGCCCAGACACAAACAAAATACAAAACAGTGATGCCAGCCTGCATTAACTCCATCTGAGCCGCCCAAATTCATAATAGTCTAAACTGGACTGTCCTTACAAAGTCTATAGCCAAGTCATAAATGCAAGACATCTGATTTGTGGGGCCAGCACCCTGGCTGACGCACATCTATGTCACCATACTGAGGCCAGCAGTGCCTCTGTGTCTGGGAGATCTTGGTCAAAAGGTTGCCTTTTTTTTTTTTTTTTTTTTTCTGTGTGTGTGTGTGACTTTTTTAATTTAGGTAAATGGTAACTCATTGTTAAGAGTAACGCTGCTTAAAAGCATGTTTGTTAGGCTGGAATTGAGAAACCAGGTCCTGCTAGTGACACTTGTGCCTAGGGATGAGACCTCATGAACAGGGCAGAACTCAGATGGTCATAAGCCTCCTTTGGCAATAATTTGACTCTGATGAACAGTGAACTATGGACATGGTATAAAAGCTCTTTTCAATGCATAATAGGGTTTCGATCATTTTTTTTTTTCCCTTCTTTCTTAACCCTAAAACAGTCGGGGAACACTGTGTCACCTGGTGGCCAGCCCAAGGCTAGCTGCTCACGAGGGCTCCATTTTGTACCCGGTCTCCTGAGCGCATGGAGGGGTGTGGACATCACGGTGAACAAGTCAGTGCCCTGCTTGGCCACCTCGTTGTTGCCTGCCCTGACTGCACAGCTTCAGGGTCACCCCAAGCAGCAAATGTGCCCCTGTGCATCCCCCAGGGCACCCTGCAGAGGTCCCTGTTTTAGCTGTGGCCATTTGCCATTGCTTGTGATGTTATCTAATACAACCTAGCCCAGCCTATTAATTTAATTTAGGCTTTCTTCATCGCAGCCGCAGGACACCATGTGCCTGAAGCAGGAAGTGTGCTGTGAGGCCATTGAGCACAGCTCTGTGGGTTTGCAGCCATTTGGAAGTTGCCACTGTACCAACGACAGCGTGCTGACAGCACCCCGGCTGATGGGTCCCCTCTTCTGTCTTCATGACAAAACAAACCAGCAAGCCCACACCATGCACATGGAAAGCCCCCAAACCCAAAGACAAACCATTTGTATTAAACTTGTCCTTTGCCGATGTCTCCCGCTCACAAACTCAGAAATCATACGGTCCCTGACGTTGCGTAGCAGAAGATTTACGCGGCAAGGGGGCTAAGCACTAGCACGCAGGTTTGAACAACTGGATACCGCCGGATTTATACTCCATTTGGGATGATAATGAGGTGGTTAATACAGAAATACAAGACAGTAATAAACCATTGACTTTTATAGATCTCTGTGTGGATCTGAATCATCATTTGGAGAGCAGGAGATCAGTGATATACAGCAGCTCATCCCGCTCTCCTGCTGCTACCTGGCGAGCAGCAGCCCAGCAATTGCCCTTCGCAGCACAAGAGGCTCTGCATAAATCCTGCGATGCTGCAAGGGGAACGTGGGTAGTGGGCAGCATTTTGTTAATGGAATATGCATCAACTAATCTCAATTAAAAGCATGTTCTTCTTATGTAGATATCCCTTTTCCTCCACACAAGTTATGCTCATTCTTAAACCCCTTAATTATATCGAAAACGCAGGCTAGTAGCTCAAGACAGATTTCACTACTAGCTTTAATAAAAGGGCCAGAAAAAATACTGTTTTCTGATGGGCAAGAAGGAGTGCTAAATACCACTAAACGATCAATTTTCAGGTCACGTGAAGCACTCTAAGATTGCACTGATGTATTTATAACTGCTTTGAAAAAAAAAATCGTAAAAGCATGGAAGATTCCTGAAAGTTTGTGGGAGTTCAAAAAAAGTGACGGGACAGAGTTGTGGCAGAAATGGTCCCTCAAGGGCTATGCTACCACTGCCCTTCATAGCTGGCCCCAGAGCACAGGCTGCTGGAGGCTGGAAAAACCACCACGGAGACATACACAACACCGGGGACACACCACGCTGCTCAAGCCCATGGTCTTGGTGTGGATAAGCCACGTCTCTGTGGTGGGCCAGGAGTTGTAGACAATTTAAAAAAAAAATAAATAAATAAAAAAGGTTTCAGTAGATAAAAAAGCTGGCAGCCGGGCTTCCCCAGCAGCAAGGCAAACACAGGCGGCTCCCACAAGGAGGACACAAGGAGGACAGGAGCCAATCCTGTCCTCTCCCATTTCTCCGGTACTCACGCAGCGGCCGCACGAGGCAGGGCCCGGGCGCCAGGACTCCCTCTGCCTGGAGACTGCAAACTCGCTCGCCTCCTCCGGGAGTGGAATATATGAGGATTTATATGATGGAAGAAAAAAGATAAAATGTTAGAGGAAATGGCCCAGAAATGCTGAAATAGAAATGAAGGACTGAAATAATCTACCCATACTTTATGCAGTGGCATAGATATAAGAAATACTAGTTGTTTTTTTTTTTTTTATTGAGAATCCTTTTTCTTCCCAAGAAAATTGTTTATGCAGAATCTCCTGAGAAGCTTCATTTTTTATTTATATATCCATATATATGAGTGGTGGTAATTTGAAGCCCTCCAAACAATCACCTGTAAATTATAATCTTTCTGAGCAGCAATATATATCCACGAGTCAGTCCCAGGACGCTGAAGCTATACATGAAGAGGGCTATTTATGTCACTGGAGGCACAGAAAGAAATTTTCTTGGTTTTATAAGAAAATGTCTTATTAACATGTATAGTTAATTAGGTAAAGAAAAGAAGGGCCCTTCAAAAGACATGGGATGACTAAAAGTTAATCTGTGGAACTGCTGAGCAGCGTGATTTACCATGGCAGCGATACCTATGCCTGTCCCCGCTGCCAAGGGCACAGATTTATCCGCTGCACAGTGCTGAGCAAAACTCGAGATATTTCTTTCTCTGCACACATGCATCTAGATGCAGACGTGCAGAGGCGCTGCTTATGGGAGCTGGGTGGCAGCAGCAAGAAAGCTGTGCAGAATCCAAGGAGAGACGAGGTGATGGGAAGGGTGGCTGCAGAGCAGGACGGAGGGAACAACCCCCCCAGCTCCCAAACGCTCTGCAGCTGCGGCGGGGACATCACCGCCTCTGCAGGTGGATGTCCCTTTCCTCATGCTGCGAGGTGGCACCTGCCCAGGAGCACTGTCAGGACATGGCAAGCCAGGCAGAGGTGGCTCACGCCCTGCAGGCTGCCTCCCCAAGCCCATATAACAAAAACCTGCTGAAGCTTCGGTCTTGATGCTGGGACCCCTGTCCCACATTGCTTGCCAAAACCAGAGCAGAGCCACCATATCCCAGTCTTGGGGGAAATACAGCCAAAAAAAGGGTCTCTTTTTGCCATAGTGCAGGGAACAGGAAACACCATCAAGGCTGAGAGGCTTCGATAGCTCAAAGGCTTTTGATCTGGCAATAACCCCTTTGCACAGAGCAAATTAGAGCAGGTTTTGGGGAAGGGATGTTTGGTGAACTGATTTGTTTATTTTATATTCTTAGAAAGGGCTGGGTGCTCGAGCTGCCCTGTGAGCGCTGAGTTCCCCGCCACTCGCTGCCAGGGGCTTGATGTCCTCTGGCTCCCCCCCAGTCCTGACAGTGATGAATTTTAAGCTAAAAGGCCAACAAAATTTATTGTCCTCCATTACTCTAATACAATACAATTTATTTTTAAACAGCTTCTCTCAGGCAAAAGCATGGCGAAGTGATCCACAACAAATTACAGCCTCCGCATGCAAATCCAAGCAGTTCATATCCAGCAAGTTCATAGCAGCGAGGGTCGTCCTGCTGGCTGGCGCGCAGCTCAGCAAGTTTAATTACCGCAGAAGGGGGTAATTATGCATTGCCTGGGAGAGCTGGCAGTTGGGACAGGGTAAATATGGGGAACAAGTACAGGCAGACCCAGAGGGGAGACCAGTAGGGGTTAGAGACACAAACCAGAGCGGTGGTTGAGCAAATCACACCGGGTAAAGATGGTCAAGTGTTTGGGAGGCGAGGGGGAAGGGACTGGTAAGGCAGGGAAGATGCCCTGTGACCCCCATACCTGGTCCCTGCCAGCCCCTCTACCAGTAAGCAGCTAGAGACATTGCAAGGCTAGCAGCGCCAGCCGTGCCGCTGACCGCTCTCATTTCCAGCTCGGCAGGAGCCACCAAGAGCAAGCAGGTGGCCGCCCTGGGGAAGTTCATCTCTGGGGCTCGCCGTGTGGGGGCTGGCACAGAGCAGCTCCCCCTCGCCACCAAGTTCTGCAGCAGCCGGCAGAGCCAGAGCCCCCCTCGCAGAGCAGGGGAAGGGCTTTTCCCCCTCGTCCCACTCATTAGTTTTGGGGGAACAACTCCCAAGATGTTATTTCAAGTCAAACAGCCCACAAGCAAAGCGTCCCCCAAGATTAATTGTGTAAAAGTTGCCTTGCATGCCTTGACTTCTTTTCTTTTCTTTTTTCCCATGTGAGAAATATTTTTTTTTCCTTCTGATTTTTTCTCATCTGTTGAACATTTATAAAGTGAAGAAGCCAGCGGCAAAGTATGTCGGAATTGTCTGGTAAGGAGTTAACATTTGTAAGATGAATGCTGTAAGAAGTTTTCCTCTTTCTTTTTTTCCTTTTTTTTTTCTTTTTTAATTAAAAAATACATTTCTGGAGCAAAAACACAAGCAATAAAGAGTGTTTCCCTGTTGGGAGGCTTGTTTTGTAATGCGGTATGAATAACCAGCTGACAATCCAGTTTTGTGTTTTCTCTTCGTATGGCCAATGGCCAAGAGCCAGCCAACTTTATTGTCCTTGAAATGTCATGATTTTGAGTATGCACAGAATCCTTAACTGCCCAAATTACTGCATAACATTCCTTTTTATTATATGGCAACAATGTGATCCTGGGCTCAAAGACTTACTAGTTAAGAAGATTATGTGTTTTCCTTTTTCTGTTTTGTTAAAGTGCCAAGTCTTGCATTTTTTGGCATCTTCTAAAGAATAAAATGTCTTCTGAAATATTCTCTCAGAGCACAGAAGTTACCTCAGAGGAGCTCAGAAATACAGGGCTTTTCAATACTTTCTCATTTACTCAGAAGTTCAGACACATTTCTTTTCCTCAAAAGCTTCCAATTTTTGCCTCTTTGTGTGTATTGACAGAAAAAAAAAAAAAAAAAAAAAAAAAAAAAAAAAAGAAAAGAAAAAAAGATTGTCCTTCATAACTTTGCATTGCTTTACTTTCCCACTAATTTATTTCTCATTCCCTCTCTCCTTTTATTTTACGCTTCCCCCTTCCCAAGTGCTGGTGAGCCAGAGCCCGCGTGGGCTCCCTCGTCCGTGCTTGGCGTCGCTGCGGCCCCATCCCGTGGCCGTGGTCCCACCACACCAACCAGCACCGGAGAGCGCGGGCAGGAGCCTCCACGGCACCGGGTCCCCTTCCCGGAGCTGTCGCTGCAGCCCGTCTCCTCCGGCGGCTTGCTTGTCGCGGGGAACGACGGCTTCTAAATATGTTTTCACCAGCTGACATTTAAGTATGAATAAACAAGTATTACGCACGCACTAAATATTCATGTTTTACAACACAGCCATTACACCAAGGAATTATTTATGAAGCTGCTGTTCCCCGGTGGGGTGAGGTTACGCAGCAGCCCGCGGGCCAGCTGGAGCCGCTGCAGCCCAGCAGGCATTTTGGCATTTCTTCTGGGAAAAGGCTGGGGTTCTCCAGAGCCTCCTCTAGGGCCACAGGCAGGGCACCCTGCTTTGAAAGATGCTGTGTCCTGGCCCTTCGTGTGCCCGTCTGCTCTCCTGTGAGACCTTCCCCCCGTAGGACGAAACGATATTAAGAAATAAGAGTAAGAAGAAGAAAGTTATGGCAAAGGCGTGCTCTTTCCAGAAAAACCACAGGACAAGCAGAAGCATCCCGCCATGGCTTTTGCCTTCAGTTAAATCTCGGCACTGACAGGAACACGCGAGGACCTGAGCGCTCAGCATCACCGGGGCATCGATCCATCGGTGGGGGCAGCCCCACGGGCTGGCCTGGGAGGGTGGAAGCCCGTTTCTGAGCCTTTTCCCATTCACACCCTAATAACTATAATGCTGATAAAGGCTGGGGATAGATGCTCACGGAAAGTACACAGAAAAACATTTTATGGGGTGAAAAAGCCATGAGAGACAGCTTGGGCAGGACCCAAGGGACCAAGCGCTTTGCCTGCTTCTGTGTTGACATCAGACACGGGGCATCTTTAAACAGCGAGGTTTTCAGGACATATCGCCACCATCTTCTGCGGTTCCTGCGGGGGTGCCAAGCCCTTCCAGAAAGTAGCCCTGAGCAGCTCTCCCCACACACCACGCAGACACGAGGGGCCGTGGGCGCTGGGGGCCCTGGGCAGGATCCCGCCGTCAGGCAGCACACCGGGCCGAGGAGCAAGGAGGGCTCGGCCTCCTGATCCCCGGGGACAGCGGGAGGGCTGTAAAACGGGAGGCAGGTGAAACGGGGGACAGGCAGCAGCACCCTGTGCCTGAAGGAGCCCGGCAAAGCTGCTGGTGTCAGAGAGGCCCGCTTGCCAGCCCTGCGTCTGCTGCTCTCCATACTAAAGCCATTTACTGTACGGGTCGGCCACTGGGGAAAACCGCTGTCTACGGCTCAGCTACATTACTGGAAGTGCAGCAACTGTGTTTGTGCTGCTCCGACTGCTGCATTTCCAGGACCCACTGTGCGGCTTTTGAAACGCTCCCCCGCGAAGCACAGGCCCGTCCCTCCGGCTATTAGGGCTGTGCCCCTCAGCCCGCGCTGCCGCAGCAGAGCCATGCAAAGCGTGGCGCGAGCTCAGCGTTGGGACACACAGCTGGTAAGGCCGTAAAAGAGGGCTGAAATGCAAGCACCGTGTTTCTTGTGAGGTAAATTAAGCCAACAAGGTGGTAACAGACCGCTGTTAATATTAGATTAACTTGTTTGGCAAGATACGAAATCGGGGGAGCTGGGTTGTTGATAGCCGAGCGTTCAATAACGCTAATGCTGTTCAGGGAAGTATGACATCCCTCTGAAATACAGATGCACGCACACAGAAAAAAAAAATAAGACTGGAGGAAGAGCCAGAATCAGTACAGCAATTACACCAGCATTAAAGATGAATAGAGAAGAGGGTTGGGATTTTTGATTGCCTTTAAATACTGGCTTGTTTTAGTCTTAACATCAGACTGTGCTGTGATCAGCCATTAGGCCTAACTGAAAAAGGGAGACAGAGAAAAGATCCCAGATTCCAACATTTGCAGGAGGAACATAAGATACCACTTTGACCTGAGATAAGGAGGCAAATGGCAGATAATTCAGAAGTTAGAGCCAGCTGTGCGCGCCTGGCAGCACCCGGGACGACTTTGGAGTGACGGAGATTTGGGCAGAGGGGTCACCCGCAGCTGCAGCGTGGGGACTGAGGCGAGAGCTTTAATGTCACACTGTATGCCAGTGGTCACTAAACTGATTAGGCAGTGGTTATCTTTAGCAGTAAAAAGGCTATCTGCTAATACTAAATGATTAGAGTCTAAAATGCCATTTACTCTGCTCTGATTCCTTGAATGAATATTTATGCCAAGTGATGACTCTAACACCATCAAAAGGTTTTCCTGCTCTGTTCTTTAGAGTGAAAGTGATTATTCAACAGCGGGTCTGCACTCCAGCACTTGTTTCTATTAAGCAAATTTGCAGTGTTCAGACAAAAAAAAAAAAAAAAAAAAATCACAATTGCATCATCCTCCTGGGATTTTTATTTTTAAAGAACTTGTACTTCCAACACTCCCAAGGGCACAAGCTGCTGCAGGTGAGCCGTGTCCGTGGCACAGACACAGCAGAGGGCGATACAGATGCTGCACAATTTCTGCATTGCATTCTGTTAAATATTTACATTATAAACATTATGACCATGAAACCTGTGCCTGGAGCAGTTTTGACCAGCAAGCTGTAGATCCCCTTGCTTTGATCTTAAAGCTTTGCCACTATGCTGTCAATAAAATAGAAATTTCAGTGGGAAAAAAGTCCATGGAGGAAAAGTTCTCAAAGAAAATGCCTTCACTTTGCTTATGTGCTTGCTGTGTCAGTGCCAGCCAGACTTGCAGCCCCTTGGGTAGCTGGATGACATCCCAGCCAGCCCAGGCCCATCTGGGGACTTGCAGACGCACCAAGGCTCTGCTCGCACACACCAGGACCATTGGCACTCATCCAGTGGCTCAGAATTGGGCTTTCCTGCTTATGGGAACCCCTTCTCCAGCAGGTGCCTGGCTTTGGGATAACATCACTGTGCCTCTTCCAGCTGTGTGAGGGAAATGTGGCAGCTGAGGAGCCGTTAGCCAGCATTAGCCAGGCAGCTCCAAAAAGTTACACTTCCGAAAAAAGGAGACTGCCCATGCCAAGGAAAAGAATGCATTCTGGAAGGTTTAACTACCATTCTCCAAAGGACTTCTTCTTTTTAAATTGGTGCCAAAAACACTCCTTGGGACTCTGAACTAAATCTGAATAAGCCGCGCAGCTAGTTTTGCTGTTGTTGCTGTATTGCAACAGTGACACAAAAAGGCAACCGCAGTTTAAAAGCCACCGGTCCTTTGAAAAGGGGATGGGGCAAAATACGCTGTTATGGGGCTCCCAACCCAAAATGTCTGCTTGCAAAGAAAAAAGCACTCAATCCATGTTCACGGTACCTATAGGAGCCAGGTGATTGATGTTTTGAAGCGTACCAAGGTTCTGGGGCTTCTGTTGGCAGCTTTGAACACAGACACACATAAAAGCTTTCCAGGCAACTGGCAGAGCAGCGCTGAGGTGCGCTGCAGGCCTGTCAGAGAGCAGATGGACTCAGGACCAACAACTAATCAAGTCACGTCAGACGAAAAGGTGTTGCTGTCTACTTGAGGGAAGGGGGGAAACACAAAGAAAAATCAAGACAACAAAACGGATGGAATTGCAGCCACCTTTTAGAGCTCCTGCTGCACTGCATTGAAGCGACACTCGCTGTACGGAGAAATTTGTTTGGTACAGCCCAGGGCCCTGCACATCAACTGCATAACCTTGAAAATCACTGCACAAAGCATCACAGCAGGAACACAGGTCAGAGCTTTTCTACAGGAGATGTTTCAAATCCGACCGCTTTCGTTATGCCAGAGGTCAAAGCCTCCAGCAGGGAGTAAGCGAGGAGTGCTGCGGGGCAGGGGGTGCCACAGCCATGCCGGGCTGCGTTCAGCCCTGACATCAGCCCTCGGACAGCCCTGGACAAGCAATGCCCCACAGGAAAACCTCACTGCACGTCCAAGCCTTGAAAACATTGTTCTGCTCAATCCCCGGGGGCCAGCTATGCCTGGGGGAGCCTGTAGTAGGCCGGGGGAGCCTGAGGCCGGAGCAGGCCCCTGAGGGCCCTCCTGCTGGAGGTGCCCTGCCCAGGTCCATGCGGCTCAGCCCTAAGTCAGCCCTTGATCGTTGCCTGCGTGGGTTCCAACAAGCGGCACCGACTGCTCCCCACCACCACCACCCCGTGGGGCTCCCTCCCTCCCGTCATGTAGCGCAGCAGCATTGTGGAGACGAGTCTCCACATGGCTCATGGTGCAAGGTTTAACCCTGCGGCAGGAACTCTTCCCACAGATCCCACCTGTGAACTCCTGCCTCTGCTGTTATTCACACGAGTCCCAGGGATGCGCATAAATATTTACAGACGTGCGCTCACCATCAAGCACAGGAAATAAAGGTCCCCACTGCATGAACAAACCACAGCTAAGATGACCAGCAAACATTCATAATTTTTAATTCACACCAGTAATAAAATTGCATTACATTTTTCATAAAATAAATGTTCCAGTTTATATACAGAAAACAGACTGTACAGAGCCCTCCCCCAGACCCCAAAAACTCACAAACATACAGGCAATGCAGTGCTCAGCTAAGCAGGCACAACTGTACATCTAAAATTGTAACTGCTTTGTGTTGGGGGGGAAAAGTACTACAATGTATATAGTCCTCTCTGGACCAAGAATTAAAAAAATATTGCAGGCAAGCTGACAGACGCCTCGCTGCTGGTGCGGCCGAGCGTCCATCCACAGTGCTCCAGCGAAGCAGGGTTTGTTATTGAACCTGGGACTCGAAGCTCCCGTTCAGCTGCCCTTCCTCATAGTCCATCTGACACAAGATCATGTTGTTCTTCAGGAAAAATTTGTCTCCCACACAGAATCTGGAACACAAAAAGAGTCAACCGGTCTCAGTATGAACAGGATGTTTTGAACCAGGTGATTTTATTACAGAAGGAAAAGAAACAGAGGTTTAACTCATCCAGCAAAAGACACCCCCCATTATAATAGCAAAGGTAACACTTTGCCTTTGCTGCACCCGCTGGCTAGAGCAGAGGGTACCTGAGGCAGTCTGGGGCCAAAGGCAGGGGGAGGAGGCCAGGAGCAGCTGAGAAGGACGCCCCTGCAGATGGGAGGTTTTCAGAAATCAAGCCGGTGATATCTTACGCAGAGCCTATGTGAAGCTTGTGCTGGTATCCATATTTTCACAGCTCCCTCAGGTGAGGCAGTATTTACACTAATTTCCAGGCACGGACTGGCTATTAAGTCCTTCCTCACCCCCTTGTGTACAGTGCTGAACAATAAATAGAAATTTCCTGATAGCTGGACTCCTAACCTTTATCTTCATTGAGCGAAGGGCAGTGCTCTCTATATACCATGTAAATTGTTCTGTTTGTATTGAGGTTGACAGAGAGGCTTGTGATATTTAACAATTTTATTTGACCATTAAGGTCAAAAAAGTTCCACGTATAGTATCTGAGAGGTATAAATTGACAGCCCACAGCTTTTTCACCCTGTCTGCTTGCTCTGGAATTAGAAGCTAATCTTTTCTTCTTAAGATAACATACAATGCCCTTCGAGCCAAGTCCAGGGGCTGGTTTTTGCCCACCATGCTGACAGGACGATGGCTGGCCAGAGCACAGTGCGACCTCAAACGCCGCGTCCCATAACCCACAGCCCCGTGCCGGTGGGCAGCTCTGAGCCCATGGGGACGCCCTGCTGCAGGGCCAGGAGTTCAGGGAGAGCTGAAGGAAGATTGGGGGAGATGATCCTGGCCTCAGAAGATTTAGAGGACCTCAAACTCCTGCTTGCTCTTAGGCGGAGCTCTGGCAGGGACATTGCCATTTTAGGGTCATTTTAGAGCTCCTTCAAATGTCTGACATGGGGACAAGCTGCAGATAAGATTATTAATTTGCCAAGACAAATAGAAGTGGGAACCAGTTCTCACTTTACATGGTTTCACTGGAGACCTACCTTCTTCCCACCGTGGCATGTGCTTTAGTAGTTCTGAAATTCATCTGTTTATCTGTATTAAGAAGCTAAAAATGAATCTCACTTTAAATTAACAACTTTTAAGCTAAAAATTGTATTGTGCACCCACTCCAGAAAACCGCATTCCCCACCAGCGGTTTACTCACTATAATTAACAACACAGCAGCTTGCGTTCTGCTGCTTGTCGTTACCCTAAGTACAATATAAATCTCCAGAAAGAGAAACACAAAAATGACTCGTGCCCAGCATCATCACCAGCTGCCTCATGCCAACCCTGGTTTGGGTCTCGAGGAGCAGGAGAAGCTGGAGGACTAGGGAGCTGGAGTATGTCCGTGTGAGAGCACTGAAACACACAGCAAGGGGCACCCAGAGACCCCGCCAGTTTGGGAGAAGGGCTTCATTCAGAGGAAAGGAGACGTTGCCTCTTTGCACCTGCAAACCCAGTTTTGAAGCTAATGAAAACACTGCATGCTCTGGATAAATATGAGAGATTTTGCTGCACTGAATTTAACACTCTGTACACAGACGCAGCCTAGCTAATAAAGAAGGGTAAGCAAGCTGGAAGAGAACTAAAGGAGAGAAGTCTTCACAATCAAATCTTTGCATAGCTGGAGAAATGGGCAGGGTTACCGATTCCAAACTAGCTTTGGCATCCACCTTTGCAGTTTTGACTCAGGTTGACTCAGGCCCATAATTCTGCTTCAGCTTGCAGCGTTGCTGTGACAGGAACACTTTCATTCTGCCCTTTCAGGCCCAAATCTCTTGAGGATAAGTCATAAGTGTTTGTAGCTTTCTGACCTAAGCCAAAAATAACAACTTACACATAGCTCTGTGCTGTCTACTCAGCATGTCTTTCAGAAAAGCTCAGCTTGCCCCAAACTGGGCAAATCCCTCGTGCACCAAAGAGCGACTGTCAGCCAGGTGGGACCGCCCGGGCCCTGCTAGCAGTGGCAGCGTGCGCGGGGTATGAGAGGGGCAGAGACTGCACCTCACTCCGAGTGCAACAACGGTGCCTGCAGCCTCGAGGGGAAGACAGGCAGAGAGCTGCCTCTGAGCCTTTGTAGTAAGGTGAAATTTAAAAGAAAACCAGTACCGGTGAAGGAAACCCGACCCTGCGGGCCAAGCTCAGCAGCACCGTGTAATGCTTCCAACTCCGCAGGAAAACCTCACAAAGCAGCAATTTCAGCCGCGTGAAGGAACGGCATCTTGGGGAGGGAACGGGCCAGCCCTGCTTGCAGTCACATGCAGCTGAACAGCGACCACGGCCATTGCAGAAGTGCGAGCAGCAAAACGAAGAGCGGGCAAGAAAGAGAGCGGTTCAGCGATGCTCCTGGCGAGCAGCGGCGGCCCAGGGCCAGGAGCCACTAGATGTCAGTGCCGCCTCGGCGCTGCCACCGCGCAGGGAAGCCGTCGGTATTTATGGGAGAGTTTTCCACCTCGAGCAAACACCGCCTCCGTGCTCAATAACGTGATGGACTACAGCCGCCAGCGCTGCAAACCGCTCATCTAATGCGCCTCTTCCCTGCTCCGGCACGAAGCGGCACGCTCCATTTATCCCAACGACCAAAACCCCTGTCAATGAGCAGGGAAGAAGGACCAGGCTCCAGTTTGCATGGTCCCATTGGTTAGTGGGAAAGGTGGAGGAGGTTTGCACGCCCACACACACCAGGTATGGCATCCTGTAGAGCTATGGAGGTCCTACTGTGACTTTTGTTTTGTGGCAAGGAAGTGGTAAGTTTTTAAGTCAGGCTCTAGCCTGACTTGTACAGAATAAAGGTCTCCACCCTCCCATGAGATTTGCCATCTTTCGCCCCTTGCTGTCTCTCTCACACCTTCACACAGGCCAAATCATTGCCTTCTAGTTTAATCTCTGGGGGACAGGACCAGCAGTGTAGAAGACGCACCGTGTGGCATAAGCACAGCCTTTGGCTGCTGGGCAGGCACTACAGCTTGACTAAATGAGCAGCAAGAACAGCAGGCGCTTTTGGTTCTATCTTGGAGCAGGCTGGCTGGCTGGCTGGACCAAAAAGGGATACTGAATTACATCTGACTCCATGGGCTTCCCTTCTGTCTACAATCACCAACAAATAGGGCACGGGGATGAGTTTCCACAGCCCTCCCAGATTCAGCTAGCTACAGATAAGTCCGTGGGAAAACTCTGCACACAGCCCATTATTGTACACTTTGACGTGCATTTTTCACTGGGTAAAACCCAGCAGAAACACACAAATCCCATTTAAAATTGCACCAAGATCCCCTGTTAATTACACAGCAACTACAGGGACTTGTTCCTAGTGCTGGAAAGGGCTTATCTAGAGTATTGTTCTCCTGCTTGTCCCTCCTATTTCTCCTTCTTCTCGGTCATCCCCAGTTCTGCAGGTGTCAGAAACCTTATTTAAGCAAAATAAAATTAATTTGTTTGCCAGAGGACATCCATTCCCCATCTTCTGTGTTCTGCAAAGGAGGGTAGTTGCTGAAAGGACGCTGAAGCAGTTTGTTTTATTCAGCAGCAGCTGTGCTGCATACAACAGCATCCAGACCTGCAGTCTCCATGCCCCTCTCGCCCCCCCGGCTCCCACCAGCTCCAGGGGGATTTGCAGTGAAGGCCACAGGTACTCACACGCCTCACGCAGGCAGCCGACTGCGCCAACCCCAGCCATGCCAGTGGGCTGAGAGCCCCAGAAAGGTAGCGTGGGTCATACACTTCTCTGTTTTGCAGGCCAAGGGATAAATTAGCTCGTGTTTGTGTGTGTAACAATTGCGTCCTTACCGCTGGTTGCAGAGCTGACAGGCAAAGCAGTCCAAATGGTAAACATTATCTCTGGCCCTCATCACCATCTCAAAGGCAGGGATCAGTTTACTGCAGGCAGCGCAATTCCCGGTGGTACCAAAGAGCCTGCCAAAGAAGCACAATCATTAGAAGCCATTTTAATTAAATGGTGGAAGGACTAATTAAGTGTAATTAGCAGTATCAAATACTGTATTGCACCAATAAATAGAAGTTGCAGTCTCCATCTCGCTGACCAACCAGTGCGCAGGAACTTGGGCTAAAACTGCCTGGTGAGCAGGCCCTGACTGTCAAGATGAAAACTTCATTTGGTTTGCAAGCCCAGGGCTAATTTGCTGTCTAATGGAGAACAGCATTAAACACTCGGCGCGCTATTTCGGGGCTCACAAAATTTCAGTCAAGAGCTATCTTTGCCCCCGGGGCGGGGGGAAGGTGCCCAAAGCTGCCCTTCGTCCCTACTGTGGCCGCAGGCTGGCGAGCTTTGGCACCCCCGGCCAGCGGAGCTGCGGCGGGGCTCGCCAAGAGCCTCGCTCACCTGCTGTTTAAGAGGCAAAAGCACAATTTCTCTGGCGACGAGCACCAGAGCGTTTGGCAAAGCGTCTCAAGGAGGACAAGCCCTCCTCGCTGGCTGTGCCCCCTCCTCCACATCCCTCCCGGGAGCCAGCTAAGCCCTTCTGCCAAGGCCCGGCCAGCGTGCTCAGCCGTTCCACTTCAGCTCCCCGGTGCTCGAGGACAGCCCTACAGCACTGGAAGCTTTGCCACTTCCATCTTGCCTTTCACTATCTGTCTCCCCAGACGTCTGCTGCTGTTACAGCTCCTGCCGGGGGACTCAACCAAGACGGCAGCATCCTTCCCCCAGCCCCGTTCTCCGAGAAGCCCCCGCGGGCCCGTGTACGCACCGCCACCACGTGAAAGCCAGGCAAAGCAGCTGGGGCGGGAATCAACAGGCCAACAAAGCCACATTCCACCTGCATCTGTGGTCAATACACACGCGGTCAGCTACTTTGCCTCGGAGATGACAAGAGCTGCACTCGCGGAACGAGGCGTCTCCTGGCGTACGGCTGTGGCTCCCCGCCAGCTCCGCGCGTGCAACGCGTCGCTGCCCGCAGACAGGTCTGGGCTCGGGGCTCGTTTCAAGCCACTGCTTCTGGCTGATTCCACAACACAAAGACGGGGAGCATCAGGAAAATCTATAACCAATTTCTAACCCTGCAATTTGCCAAGCTAATCAATACTAATTATTACTGGCCAGTAATTGTGAACTAAACCACTCAGCAATGTTACAGAAACCTCCACATAACTCTCCCACTCTCACTGTGCTGTGCCACCAAAGTTAGCTTGCTCCTGAGACAGGATGCACCCTGAGATGCTCGGGCCCTCGCTCAGCACCCGCTCGCAAATCAAGCCCTAATACAGACATCCGCGGTCCCTCCCTCCCCCAGCGTGGCTGCTCCCTTTGCTTCAGCGGAGCAAAACCTGCCAGCTTTGCTGTGGTTTTGCCATTTTCCGCAAAACCCAGCATACGTTTTTAGAGTGCCCAAGTCACAGCAAACTCGAAAAAAAAAAAAAAAAAAAAAAAAAAAAAAAAAAGAGCCCAATACATTAGGCAGGGAAACCGGGAGGTTAATCCTAGATTTGCTCTGTGCCCAGCACTGCTACGCGCACAAGTATAAAATATCCATTATTCATTAGCATCACAGTTGTGTGGAGCTCAATCTAGATTAAACAAAATAAAGGGGCCCCAGACAGCACCATTTGCATTGTTAAGCAGGCGCTTTTCTTCAGCCTTCAAATGGGAGACTTTTCTAAATGGAAATGATGGGGAAATTTGGACAGATGTTCACTTAACTATTTAAACAGTTAGCTTAAGAAACATGAAAAATGTATTTGGCATCGTATTCACCTGTCTCCTTTCAGGGGGCTGGGGGTAAACCAATTGTTAAACAGCTTTGACTGTTTGCATAAGATCTGAAGCTTATGTTCTGTCCAGCTGAAATCGTGTTGCCTTCTAATGTCTACATAAACGTAGCTCCCAGCTAGTCCACGCGCTAATCTTTTTCTCTTCTATCAAGTTTCACAGTCCTCCATCCCCTGCCTTTCCCAACCGATGAACATTTCACACTTATTCTAGCACTTCCTAATTTTAATCTGCTTTTCAGAGAGTGATTTAGAGCCCTGTATATTCAGCGTGCTTCTAAAAATACGCTGCAACTTGTAGCTCAGTGAACACGAAACAAACATTTTTTTAATCTGCTCGAAGAAAAGCAAAACGAACATGGACTTTTGCCTTTTTTCCTTGCCTTTAAAAAAAAAACAAGCCCCCTCTGATACCGACTTACCCAGCAGCTACTTGAGCTGAAACTTTCTGAGGTGGGGAACTTAACGTTGCTGGAGGAGGGAGAGGAAGAAATCCTCCACCACAAGCCCCATCTGTGGCTAAATTTAAAATAACCCCACATGAACACACTGATCTGCATTCTGTCCCCCAGACACCTTCGTAACAGATGCGACGCTCTCTCACACACTCACGCACACAAAGTTTAAGCGCATTAGAAAAATCTATCAGAAGATGCTCAGCATCTACTTACCAGCTTGGTGCCATTGGCATAAAAGAAGCTGGAAATACAGAAAGGGTTCAGTCTTGATACTTTTGCTGCTTCTAAAAATACCATATTTTTTTTTTCAATCTTGCTTTTGAAGATAAAAGGCAACAATTTTTAAGTACAGATTTATTCCCCCTTATGTAACAAGACAACCTAGCCAGCTTGTAAATAAGCACAGACTATGCAGATTTAAAATTTAACACAATTAAACTTTTACCCCGTGGTAGTAATTATGTTTAATGGCTCTTAGCCTGAACTTAACCATGTCTATTGTTGTCAGCCAGTCTAAAAGCAGGAGTTTGTCCAAGGACAATTTTCTGTAGTTTATAGGCACACTAAAAACCCTGCTACGCGCTGTTCTCATTGGCCATTGATGTCAGTGTGTATAGTAAAAATTAAAGCTAATTGGCATACAGGAGCGGCAGTGAATGCAAATGAATTAATGGGAAAAGAGGGGAGTGCTCTTGGAAGTGGTATGCAACTGTTGAAGGATATTTTTTACATCACATCTTGTTTGGACTGAAGTATAGCCTTCTGCACGATGATGCAGACCTCATGGGCTCTGTGAATACACCCGAAGTTAGTTCAAGGTGTTAATTCAAGCTGTACCTAAAGCCAGCAGCACCCTGCGGGTTTGGGGGGGAGAAGAGAATGGCAAAGTGTCCGTAGCGTAGGAAAATGGGTAGAAACTTCTTATAAGATGACATTAATTTCAGCACCTTTTTAAAGATTTTTTTTTTCCTTCTCAGACCAGAATGTGCAAGTTGGCTGAACTGAGAAACCAATTACCTATTTCTTGTCATCACTACAAACAACGATCTGTGTTAGTCGCTGGCTGCAAGGAGGGAATCCCCACTCCTTCTTCCCTCTGGCCTGGTGTCTGGCTAGCTTGTAGCTTGCAAGCAAGGAAGAAGAATCTTCCCTCTGCATCGAGTGAAAATTTTGGAGCTGTTGCCTTCACTAAAGGAAACAAAAAAGAGGGACCAGGACAGGCACTTGTAAATAATGAGTGGCACAGAACGGATGGGTTGTGAGGGTTTTGTTTGTTTTTTGTTTTGTTTTTTAAACAATACCAGAACAAGACAAGTTCAAAATTAAGCTGCTGAGTTGAGACTGATAATTCCCCAAAACAATACACTTTGTCAGTGAAAGCTAAGAATTATGAGTTGGAAAAGGAATAAACACTTAGCTACAAATAAGTACCTACATTTTTACATGCAAGTAGTTACCTGCACAACTACATATTTCTCTCTATATTTGTATACCCAATTATCTGGATATATAGGTTTTTGAAGAGGTATGGATCCCATGCTCATAGCCTCTCTCCAGCTAGTAGGTAGAACAGGTTTTCCCATTCCCCTTTCCCTTCCTGCCTGCTGCTGTTTATTTCCTAGATCCATCAGGACCGCTTAGAACAAGGCTCGCTTTACCTACCTGGAACTCATTGCTACGAAACGAAAGGATTTCCCCCTGTACTACTGGAAACAAACCAAGTCGCCTTACAGCGAGGATAGCTTTTACCAGCTTTCAATCCGTGTTTTTCCTGTCTGGGCACACTATAAATATACTGAGCTACAAGTCTGATCTGAGCGGGGTACTGAACATGCCAATAATTGCAGGGAAGCCTGAACATCACTTGAAAAGATAAAAAGGGGAAGCTTAAAAGCGACTTCAGACCTGAGGTTCCGAACTTCCCCGTAATCAGCATTCGTGTAATATTCAGAGAAAGCCTTTGCGAGTGGCATTTCAGCAGGGTAAATACATCGTAGCTGGTGCAGCCTCCTCTCCAGGAGGCCGCTGTCAGTGCTGCAGCGGGAGGTCACGTCAGCTGAAGGAAAGGAAACGCATTTTGATACTGATGAAGCTGGTCAGGCTGTCCTTTCATGATGCCTTCAAGTTCAGTCCAAAGGAATTTCCATCTTGCGTGCCCAAGGGTTTGTCATTCCCGGACGGCGTAACGAGAGGACTTCAAACAAAGCCCCCTGGCTGGGTGACCCGCACTAGCTCTGAGATTACCAGGCATAAACTTCAAGGTCGCTCAAGGGCACGTGTTTTCAGTTGAAGAGCTCATATGAATGTTCACTTATTTTTACTCTTTTGTCTCTTCCTCCATATTTTCTAGAGGTATTTACAGTGGGGCTGGGGCTCTTAACAGGTCGAAGTCCTGGTCTTCCTCTCCTGCCCCAGCCTTCCTGTGGTGTAACTGATGCCACTGGCCTTAAAACCCATCTTGGCTGCCTCTGCAACTGCTGAGCACTTGTTGAGCACCTCCTCTTAGGAGAGTTTAAAAACAGCAGTCAGAAAACTGCAAGTTTGAAAGCACAAGAGGCATGTCAGCATATCACAGCGGGGAAAAATCCTCCACATAAGCCTTCCACCTCACTGGGAGGTTGTGGAGGGGAAAAAAAAAGGAAAAAAGCAAGTGAACAAAACATACATCGCTTGTTTATCCTGAAAAGCACAGGCTGTGAGGAACTCCTGGACCAGATACTATGAAGGAAAAAAAAATAATCTGTGCTTTAACATCACAAAGCACAGCAATGCTGCCAAGACACATTGTATTTTGAGCCTAATTAGTCTTCCTTAATTTGTACAGATACCAAGCGTAGAAGTGAGGGTATCCTATGCAGCATGCAAGACGGTCCCTGTTGCGATGCAAGAACAGCACTTCGATTTAGCAGCACTTGCAGGCTCTGAGCAGACGCCATTTGTTCAGCCAGGCTGAACATTTCTGCCTCCCCTCCCACACTGAACGTGTCCCGTGAAAAGCGGGCAGTGCACGCTCTCAGTCCATGTATGCACACTGTGCCCCTTCGGGGGAAAAAATCCGAAATACCTTCCTCCTTCCTCCCTGCTTCAAGGGGCTGCAGCTGCTGCAGCTTCATTCAGAGTATTATCGATGTCTCTGACGTTAGTTTAAGTTCTGCAAATTTCAGCATACTTTCTTCAGTTTCTGAAAGTCCGTGCTGAGAAACCCAGCTGGTTCAGGGCTTTCATTCCCGACTTGGGGAAGGACCAAGGAGACCAGAAGGAGGGCATCTGTCTGCGTCCTTCTGCGCCAGTCAGCGAGGCGCCCGCGTTTGTGTAAAATGGCTTTTCATAATCCACAACAAAATTACACCCTGCGCCTTTGCAGGATACAGGACAGCATCAGATACAGAACATCTAGAGGGCTGCCAGAGCGATTCACTCGCAAACTGAACCTGCTAGGGACATTCAAACAGAACCAAACCCAGTATCCAACAACTGGAAACCCCAGCGCTGGACAGGTGACTCGCCTAGCCTCAGAGATGCCTTTGGTGGTGTGCAGAGAAGTTGGAGTTAAAGCCTCCAAACAGCACCGCGGTGTGCCAGTGCCAGGGGATGTTGGGGTGCCCAGGACTGTCCTGCCTGCCCCAGGCACTGACACCATGCTTGGGTTGCAGCATTGAGCCATGCTGAGTTTCCAACGCTGATCAAAACCTGCAGGGAACTGGGGAAAAGAATTTCTACAAAATCCACTGAGGTCGACATCAGGACTTCCCAGAAAATCCTCTCTCTTACCAATTCACCATCATTTCTGAATGCAGGTTTTGAGCTTTCTTTAGAGTCTAATTAAAGCCCTAATCAATTTAAGCAATGAAAAACTTTCCCGACACCAGCACAGCAAACGTGCTGGAGCAACCGCTCTGCCCCTGTCAAAGTGATCCTGACCCTCCTTTCCTCACGTGAGGGCACCATGCTGAGTAAAAAGGAAAAATGACATTCTTCATCAGCACATCGCAGCAAAACTTACGTTGTCAGACCCTCCCGGGAAATCCCGGTGCGACACCCAAGCCTTGCCTGTGACCCGGAGCCGGGTGGATGTTTAATTACACGCAGGAAGACGGAGGCGGCGCTGCTGCACGGGGGCTGCGAGGGGCCTCCCGAGCCGCACGCTAAAGCTGCTCCGTCCCAGAAGCAGCCTTCCAATAGCATTCGCTTATCAGAAATAATTAGATGTAGAAATGCTGGAACTGTGATTATGAAACAAATGGTAAATCTATTTGCTCAGATGAAATGTATCGAAAGATACATCTTGACACAGCTGGAGACTGAGGTGATACCGCAAGGATAACAACTCGAGATCCAATTTCATCTTTCATGATTAAAAAATGAGCAAGAAAGTGTTTTATGAAATGTGAAGGTTAACAAATGTTCCTTCACAAGCAATGACGACAGTTTATCTTTTGAAACAAATGATCGGGCTGTGGTCTGCTAGCAGGTCCTGAAAAATATTTGAAAGATTTTCAAAGATTTGCCCGCTGAGGCGGCACCACCACCACCACCACGGCTGGCTGCGACACAGCGGGGCAGGAGCCAGCCGCTCCCATCCCAGTGCCATGCCCCGTGCTGGTGGCAGAAGCCCCGACGTCTGTCCCTGAGCCCAACCCTGGCCGTGGCTGCAGAGGAGCCCCCCGAGCAGGGCGGGGGAAAGCACGTCGCACCGCCTGACGGAGCACGTGTGCCCCAACGCCTCGTTCAGCTGGTGGGCAAGGTCGAAGAAACAGCAGCCTGTCAGGAGGAGACTGTGAGACACCAAAGCTTTCCTCCTGGTCTTCACGCAACTACATCCCTTTTGGACTTGTGATACGAAAGATGCAGATACTTACAGTTACGGCCTCAAAGTCAGTCTAGGTTTTAATTCTAGCTTTTCAAGTGATGGTTGACCTACTAAACATCAGCACAGTATTTGACACTGGCCTCACTCAAGGCATACAGAAGAAGTGGTCAACAATTCCTTTGACTGTCCTCCAAGCACAGTACTCACTTCTTGATGTGAGTACAGCGTGAGGTACCAAAGCTTATTTTTAGCAATGAATTCTGCTAAAATCTGGTGAGTAGAATAAATACCATGAGTTGTTTAGCAGGGTCAAAAAGATGTGGATAGAGACTCTAAAACTGTTAAAGGGAAGGAATTAAATATGATGGAAATGGGTAATTCTACAAGAAGAAAAATTCAAATTACCGGGAGTGAACTGACAGAACTGAGGATGGTGGCAGCAACTTCAGTTCCTTCTATTAATAGAACTAATAGTTAAAATTGAGAGAGAAAGAAATACTATGCGTAGAAGGCAACAGGAGATGTTTTAAAGTAAAAAATAATTTTAAAAAATGCTTTATGCTTCCATAAAATAGAGGGTTGTATGGCGCTGCTCCTTATTGCTATTCTAGGACCCTGAAAGGGTTCCTTATCAGCAGGAGGACAGAACCCAGGAGTGCAGCAGAAACCCCCAAAGTGAGTATCAACCTGAATTTAATTAGCAAGAACACAAAACATCACAGCTGCACGCATCACCTGAGGAGGTTAAGAGTAGCCAGAGGTGTACAGGAGACTGTGCAGCCAGCTAAAGCATATGGTGCCCTCCTGCAGTACCAATAGGAGACCCCCAGTTCTACTCATAATACCTATCGTTTCTTTAGCACAGAGAACACCTAGTTCAGTTTTGCTGGACCACATAAACTTTCTCTTTGCAATTTAACCATTCTGTACAAATAGTAACAGACTCCCCCCCTTGGCTGGTCAGGGATTATTCTAACCCAACAAATAAGAGGCAGAGGAGCCTACAAAACCTCTTTCAGGTCCAGGACAAGTTTGCTTCAAAGACACACTTGCTGCTGTCACAGAAGCTATGTGGCCATGGTAAAACACTATCTTCAACTGTTGCCTTCCACATTTCACATCATGAATTGCCCCGTCTTCTCAAAGCTGGGATGTGGGCTGCTTCTTGGAGTCTGCATCTCCTACCTTATTTCCTTACTCTAGCACAGACTTCTCATGTGCCCCCCAAAGGCTTGTCATCCCCGGTCCAGTGGGAAGATCACAGATTAAGCTTTTCTACCTCAAAGCAGTATTCTCAAGATAAACCAAAGAAAGAAAGAGATGCCCCACAACTGCAGTGATAAAAAGTTCTTCCAAGTTTATCATCATCGATATTGCTCTCCTTTGGTACTCTAACATGACTGATTTGATGCCACACGTTATTTTTGTTATGAAACTAAAACAAATATAAATCAATACAGCATTCATTAAATGGACTTGTAGGTCTCAAAAAACTAATGTGAATGGGAATCACCACCCAGCTGATGAATTTTTAGTAGGGTTCTGCAACACATGGAAAAACACTGAATAGCTGTCTTTCAGGTCAGAATAATTTTAAAAACAAAACAACAACAATTTTAAGTAATCAAATGCACATATGACAAAGTCTACAGAAATGATAAATAATGAAGAGGAGGGTGGCCGATGGAGAGAACTAGATTGCTTGGCATGCTGGGTGCAAACAAGGTATATGTTTTAAGACCGCCACATATAAAGAAACATCCCAGAAGCTAATGCTGCCTATACTTTCTGGAAGAAAGACTATTTCTAGAAGCAGCTCTTCCGAAAGACTTTGGGGGTTCCTGTGAATAGCAGTTAATACATCCCAAAAGTGAGCAAAAATCCTTGTGTGGATAGGATGTTTTTGTATACTGCCTCGCTGAAAGGCAAGGTGGCAGCTCTCATAGAGCAGCTATTAGACTTATTTCTTCTATTTGGATCCATCTCGTTTTAGAAAGAGAAACTTCCTTGTTTAAGTTTGCTTAGAAAACTTTACTAAAGATTTTCAGGAATATGTTTTACACTGAAACACATGAAGTATCTGATGACCGGGACTAACCTAGCCACCACCTGCACACCAGAAGGCTAGCAGCAATGTACCTTCCTTTCTGAAACCAGTGTGGTGGGCTTTGTTTGGCTTCACGTGTGTTTGCTGGTTGAGGCTGCACAAGAAATAGTGTCAGAAAAAAAAAAGAAAACAAACACTAGCTGGAGATCAAGTACGTTCTTCCAAAGGAAAAATAAAATAAAACTTGGAGTGTTTTGCAGTGCGACCCTCATAAGAATGCTTGCATTAGGGCTGCTGCCTTGCTAAAATTCATTTGTGCTTATCTAAAGTATTTTGTGCAACAACCCTATACATGCTAGGCAAAAAATCCCCTGTGTTGTTATGTATTGCAGACACAGACTGTCAGGGTAGCTCTAACCCAGAGTTAGCATTGATCTCTGCAGACTACCTCATGAACAAAAAATTTTTGAAGTTGATCTGTAATTTTGGAGTGTTTTGCTCTGTTTACTTAGCAAAGAGACAAGAGCCCCGTGGGAGGAACTTTACTGAATATAGGCGCTAAAAGTCTGTGTAAAAGTCAGCACTGAAAGAGAAAAGGAAAAGCTAAAGGTCCGCTCAGATCACAGAATGTCGTAAAGGAGCATAGATAACATCATAGATATGCAAGAAGAATTAATGGTCTTAATTTTCTCAGCAAGCACTTTTTGCTTTTTGTTGGTTCACAATAAGAGTTAAGTCACGCCACCCTCCTCCTGCCTTGACCTAAAAACAGGATGACACCTCACTAAGCATGTTTAGTGCAAACCAAAAGCCACGCTCAGACAGGGAAAGAACTCCAGCCTCCTCTGGGCAGGGCTGACCACGCACAACTACACATTTTCACAGCAGGGGGGCTAGAAAGACAAGCAGCTGGCAGCAAACCGAGAGGCTTTGGGAAGAGCCCACGGTACCTTCCTCTATTTACCTCAGGTAATCTCTGCGGCAAAGAATGAGATTCGCTTTTGTGTAAAGAGTTGATCCAACCTCTCCAAGACGACAGTCGCAGCAGGCACACTTTAGGCAGTCTTCGTGCCAGTACTTATCCAGGGCCTTCAGCAGGTACCGGTCCTTGATCTTCCTGTTGCAGCCAGCACAGCCCTTCTGCTTCCCTTTGGGTTGTACAGATAGCATCGGCACACCTGCAACACGAACACAGCAGGGATGTTAGAAAATATCCAGACAGCTCAAAGAGGTTGCCTGCATTCAGGGGCAGCGCTGTGAGCTGGAGGTAGGTCCGTGAGCGAACGCTGCTGCGGCCTTCGTTACACGGAGCTCCCGTTGCAGGAAGCTGAAGGCCAAAGGGACGTATGCTTCGCTTGCTGTCGCGGGGTTGGTAGGAATGCGGCACTTGCAGGAGCACAACACTTCTTTCCTAAGGGTAGGACTGACACCAAGCACCAGACCTTTTTTTTTTTTTTTTTTTTTTTTTTTAATTAACATTTTGCAGCAGAATAAACTGGCAGCAATTTCAACATTTTTTTTCCCCTCATTAGTAGTACCCTTGCGCTGTTAATTACCAGCCAGAGGCAATTACAAAGATCAGAAGGGACACCAGTGTGTGCACCCCGGTCCAACAGCTTGTCCAGATCAAGCTGGGGGTGGGGGGAGGAAGGGGTGTGGGTGTACAAGATGGGGTATGCCGCTATAAACCCCACCGGCCACAGAGGCCTCGCTGAAGGCTAGAGCCATCTCTGAGCTGCTCTAAAACCAATGCTACTCAAAAAGCCCTTGAGGACTGCTGAGAGTGCCCCAACCAGAGGCTCCCTGCCAGCAGTGAAGCCACCCTGCTTTGGAGGCAGCAAAGCAGCACCTCCCAATGTTAATGCTATTTTTACTAGGGTCAACTACTACAAATGATAACGTTGGGGCTGTAATAAGCGTGCCGTGGGCTTAACCAGCGCAAAGGAGATGAGAGGGGACACTGGCTAGAGCAGCAGGTGTCACTGGTTATATACTCTTACCCAAAGTTACGCCACCATTTCTGTAGCAAGTTGGACGCCCCAGAAAGTAGCAGCTTTATAATGGAATTAGTAACAGTCCCTTACCCTGAGCGGAACAAGCCAGTGCCACTGCAATAAGTGACATTTGCTGCTTTCCTTAGAAACCAGGGTGACCCAGTGTTGGCTAATGCTCAGCACATGTAAAACCTACCACTCATACAGTAATAATTGCTTTGTCAGAGCTGCAAGCAGATGACAATAGCACTTAAGACACCTCTACACAAACAGCGAGGTATTGATCCATCTGCTATCAAAGTGGCCTCAGCAGCACGGAGACAGGTCAAGTAACATTCAAAAACTCTTAAGACTTAAAGAGCCCTCCTGCTTTGCTGCAGCACGCTCTGCAACACCTGCAAAGTCAACACTCACAAACTTTTCTTGTGATGCCAGTGGCAAATAGGCAGTAATTACGTGAAAACTTAAACCTGTTTTTGGCTCCCGCTCATGCAGCCCAGAATGGCCGCTCACGCTGGTTCTGCCAGGGGTCCCGTGAGAAATTCCACACACGCAGCCACGGAGAAATACTCAGAGTTTTGGGACAGAGGGAAAGACGGGGAAGTCTGAGAAATGTGATACGCAGCACAGCATGAGAACAGACTGCCTTATTCTGAGCTGCAGAATGGCGCAAACACAGATTTGCATTTGAGACCTGTGTAAGATTAGCACCAGTGATGAATGAAAATAGTTAGCACTTACGAAAACTAAGACCTAGAGATACGAACTGTATTTTTAGATAGGAGCCCTGGACACCAGCGAGTCATTACCCACCCCCCAAAAACTGGCTCTGTATGAGCTGCATACCCTCGTACACAGCAGAGGACTTGTTAGAAGTGGTGTCTTCATGCAATTCTGCTTGCAGGGTTCATTTAGTTATGTGTGGTTCCTGCATCTGGAGATGCTGCAGGTTTCAAAGTGCAGGTTCTGGATAACCCCCAGACCCCCTCGCATGAGAAGTGCTGCTTGGATGGGGTCTGAGACCACCCGTGTGCCTCAGAACACGTCTTCAGCCAGACAGGACCTCCCAGGCCCCTCAGAACCAGCGTGCCGTGCCCTTGGAGCTCCAGCTGCCCTCACCCGGAGCGAGGGGGTCCCTTGGGACCAGGGCAGCCGTGTGGGGCTGAAACCCTTCCCAGACCATTACGAGAGCGTGGTTTGCCCAGCAGAGGCAGGTTTCCCAAGCGGTAGGCAGGCCCGGGGACAGCAGCACGGCGCGGCCGCGGCCTGGTTGCGTGGCGGCGGTTCTTCCCTCAGCGGCCCTGGCAGCCCTCCTTCCCCGCTGCCGCCTCAGCTCCCTGCTACTGCAAGCACACCATTGTCTTAGGACAGGCTTTTGCGAATAAGGGGAATGTAACACTTTGATTTTCTTCTAATAACTAGCAAAGGAACATATATATATATTTTTAAACAGTACCTTGAGCAAGGAAAAAAGCTATGTATTTGGTCAGTGTTCAGCAGGGGGCTTTCTAATGAAAAAAGGTACCATTTCAGAGATCATATGATGTTCAAAGCTGCTATTCCCACTCAGATAATAACGAGCAAGGTCAGCCTCTGCTGGTCAGGTTCAGTGTTTTGAAATTACATTTTGGTCTGTGAGGCTTCCCTCCGACATCCAGCCAGCTGGTCTGCACGGAGCGCACACACCGCTACAGAAAGTTGCGGCTGCAATTAGCTGGTGAGTTGACACAGCAGGCAAGGCGTGAAACAAAATTTCAAAAACTGCCAAACCTGATCAGCAAGGGTTCCTCGCAGGCTTGCCATGTCATTTGCAAGCAACAAGAGAGCAGCATCTCAAAAGCCTAACCCCTTTCGCAGTCGGAGGCTTGCACAGAGCGGACGCAGCCAGCACCAAACCCCAGTTTCCTCCTCCTGCTTCCCTTCCAGCAATCCCCAAACAAGCCAGGCTTTGCAGGCAGAAGCTGCCTGCAGAGCTGCTCTTCCTTTTTGGAAATTTCCCCGCCGTAAAACTACAGTGCTGCCTCATTTCCCCATGTCGATTTTTTTCCCCAATATTTAGCAAAAAATGCCAAGATGCCTCGTTCGTTTTGATCAGGGGCATGGCGTCTATGTGTCAGGAAGGAAAGGGTTCACTGTAGACAACTTCCACGTGCACCCTATGAGCGAGGACAAGGCAGGGAAAAGTGGCAGTGCAGAGCTAGGCAAATTAACAGCTGGCCACTCACCTGTTTAAATACATGATCACAAAAGGAACGCAGATTGATCACGGAATTCTGAAGGTACCATCCACTTCTCTCCCCTCTCCCGTTGCTAGCCATCCATCGCTATCTTTTCTTAGCAGCGGCAGATGAAGCCTTTCTATTTTTGGCTACCTACACTCCCTTCTTTGCCCTTTACAACTTAATAGACTTGCTGCTGGTAAATACAAAACAAAACCTGTTCTGAGTGCTCGGAGCTCCAATGCGCATTAAAAAATTATAGACACCACCTCTGGACATACTGAAATTTATGGCTGTGTCTAAAGAGGCTGTTATTGTAGTGAGTAATCTAAACTTTACCTCTATTCACAGCCGGGCAAACCAGCTTTAATCAGCCCGTATCTTCTCAGTCGGGGTCCTTCTGTAAAATTATTCCGCTGGCTTTGTAACACAAGTGTCCACTAAGTAGACCTCTACATTTTTCTAGCCCATTTTATTGATATTTCTATTCGACATGGCAATCAGCTGCAGTTCCTCTAAGGGCACTGCTCATAAAGCCTCGTTTCTAAGACAGCCCTGAAACTTTTTATAAATGGTAGACCTTTTAAATAACAGTTATCCGCAATGGTCCTATGGCGTACGTCTCCGCAGCGCTCTGGTCTGCAAGAGAGCTACTGGTCCCTTCTGAAAGCATGGAAGTTCACCACCTAATTTCTTTAATGCAGCTCTAAAGGTTAATTGGTCTGAAAGAGTAATGTGGGACTGCTGGCTAATGATATATGCCTCGAGGCTTTGCAGCTCTCCTGTATTTTCTGCGGTGAAGTCCAGAGCATACAGCACAGGTGATACCGCCAGGACTTTGCAGCCCCCCTGCAGCTTCCCGTAGCCCCTCTGCCACGCGAGCCCTCGTGACGCCCACACAAGCCCAGGAGCTGAAGGCGGCTCTGCTCCTCCTGCGCTGCGCTGCGTGCCTTGTCAGGGGGCTCCGGGAAGTGCCGCCGCTGCGCTCCTCATTACTGCTGCAGGAAGCTCAAAACAGCCCTAATGAGGAGAGCAAGCATACAGTACGGGCTGGGAGGAGGGACGTCCTCCCACGTTCCCCAAGGAATCGGGCCAAAATCTTCAATTTGCCATTTATGACAGCTAATTAGTTATTCTATTCAAAATCTTTGCTTTAAATAAAAGAACTAATTATACACAAAGGTCAGTCCCCCACCTCCTGTGAAGCACACATAATTGGCTTATTTCCCCAACATTGTGTGTATGTTTTACACAATGCTTTCAGGCAGATGGCTTTAACTCTTTCCCTCTGCAAGTTTGTTGTTTGTTGTTTTTTATTTATTTATTCTTTAAAGTTTTGCTCATATTAGCTACTTCTACCGTAAGAGCTCGCTCAAAAACAGAGCAGATAACTAAAAAAAAAATAAAAAATAATTAAAAAAAAATCCACTCCCAGGAAGGTTTTTGACAACCGCTCGACAACAGGGCTTCTTATACGTCCATACAGCACCTTGCACAACACGGTGCTGGAATTACGTTTGCGTTCTCCACCACAACTTCCTGCACAAGCAGTGCCTTTCAGACACACCACATTTCTGAACAACCCCTCTGCCAAAGACCACTATCATTACAGGTTTACGTTTTATTATTATTTATTTAAAGTTTTATTGAACTTTACACAAGCGATTATTATAGGGAGGCGGAATTCCAGTGCTGAAAGCAATCCTGGTTTAAGGACCGGAGTTTCAGCAGCTGGACAATCAAGCCTAGGTTTCAGAGTTCCACTTGAGGGACAAATGTTTATTTCTAGCCTAACACTCTTTAAATGACCTGTCCTCCTTTTGCCTACTAACAAAAAAACAGCATTTGGCTGCAAAAGATGAAAAAGTAACTGAAGAGTAGAAGTAATCTTATTAACTCCTGTCTCATCACAATAAATAAGCTGCACTCTTGTGTCTTTTATCAGAGGATCTTATATCATTTAAAAGCATTAGAGCCCTGCATCACCCATTTAAGTAAATGCAGACAGTCATTGCCAAAAAGATGCAGTGAATTTTCATTTCCTTAAAAAGGAGCTCACTTTGTGTTCCCAGTATTGTGTTACTCACCTTCTATGAATGTTACACTCTGCGAAACAAGGTAAACCATGCACTTCCACTAAACTGAGAGTACCTCATCTTGGGCATCTTCACCAAGCATTTCATCTGAAGAACTATGGCCAGAACCGTGAAACTCTTTGTGTCATCTGTATATCCAATTAAAACATTACCTTTGGAACACCAAGTACTTGCAACTAAATGCTTATGAACAAGCCTTAGACCATTCATCAGAATTATTCAATTAATAACCACAATCTTTTTTCATTTCCAGTTTCAGGCTGCAATATACAGTAGGGAATTTTTACAGTGGCTTTAGCAATTCATTTGTGGTATTCTTTCTTCTGTATCATTACTGAATGAACTCCCCAAGCATGGCAAAAAAGTAGTTGGAGTGGATGCTTAATAAGAGAGTCAACGTTTTTATCAGTACTTCTGTTTTAATCATGCTATAGTCCTCCTTCCAGTAAAACAGCAACTTTTTGACCCTTCAGTTTAGAATAAGCTTTAGTGAAGTGTACTGTAGGGTCCAGCTTCCCATAGCAGTTTCAGCTGCCTAAAAGCGATCCAAGGTGTCACGAATGGCTTACCCCACCTCCAGTCTCACACGCAGAGAGACCCTACTTTCGAGCCACTTACTCATATAGACAGTGATACCCAAAATAACCATTCTCATCATTTGAATTGGTACTGAGGTAGGTCCTGATTCAGGGCAAAAGGTTCAGGGGTAGAATCTAATTTTCATTTTCCTCCAAAGTTTTGAGACTTCCAGTACCTGGTTTAAGACTGTCGTATAGCTGCTCTTACCAGAGGACGACCTGTTGCTATAAAGGAACACATGGCAGCAGGACTGAACGCAAAGCATAATAATTGCTGCTGCAAAACACTTTCCATAAATCATTTTCATAAGCAACATTTTCCCTGTGCTCATAAAATATGCTTGTTTGAGCTTTAATTTTTCATAATTGGCATATGCCCAAAGCTTATTCTTAGCACATGCAATGTTTCAGTAAAATCCGTTTTTACTGTTTGAAGCCCCGGGAACAGTATTAAATAAATAAATAAAAAGAAAACATGACGATTTCTTGTACCTTCAACCTAATCTGAGAACATTCGGATCAAGCTTTCTTGGTTTGTCACAATTTAGTGTCCTACAATCTAGCAAAGTTCCTGATTTTAGGTGACTAGTTCCCTCGTTCAGTTTCTGTAGTAGAAAAAACTCTGGCAATGGAGACAATATTCTCAAACCACCTTTCCAGCAGAAAGGTAACATTAGAGATGAGAGAACATGATTATTTGGGATGATCAGCCTGGAATTCTTCCCATATTCCTCACTACTCCACCGGTTTGCAGGTGACTGCTGAAAATCCACTAAGATCCCAAGTTTTCTCATCAAGGGATTTGGGTGTCAAAGAAAACCAATAGAAGATTTTCCAAGTCAAATGATCGCAAAGATAAGAGCTCATTCTGCTCTTTTCAGCTCACTTAGGTAGAGTTTAGTGTCCCCTTCCTTGTCCTTTTCCGAAAAGGACAGAAAACCAAAGAGAAAAACCTTATATCAAATTAAAATCGCAATGAGTGTCTGAGAAGTAAAAACTCAACTCAATTATTTCCTTGCACACATGTAATACTCCAGAATCCTGACCTTCTGGGAAAAAGGCATTGTTTAACAGATTGCTACTGAGGTTTCAATAGATATGCAAAGATGTGTGATGTAGCAGAGCTCAGGTTTAGCAGCGAAACATTAACATCACTCTGACAGATTTGGTACACTATGTCTGTGAATATTTTAAGGAGAATAGAGCTATATCACTGCACGATCATCATCATCTTTTCTTCTGCCTCTTTGCAGACACATACAATATCAACCCAAGCTTTCGGCAACCTTAATAGAATCTCAGTGCCCACTGCCAAATGGCCATTTGATGTTCTGCACTGTGTACACTGATGAAGCAATCTGTCACAGCCCTTAATGCAGGCAATGATGACTACCCAATCTAAAGCTTTCACAGGCTTAGAGAAATTTCTCAAGACTTTTGGAGCCTATAATAACTTGTGCAATACCACAAAATAATTTGGAATCCTGCTGCTCTGTGTTTAATGAAATATGAATATACTCTTAAATGTTTCTAGAAGAAACCCTGCTCAGGCCAAAAGCATATTTTACACCATCAAGAACCAGAAAGCTGTGCTGGCAACTCTGAAATAGCCAATGCTATAGTGATTGCAAGTTATTCTAGTACGAAAGTATCAGCCTCCAGTATCAGCCTGCAAAGCCAAACATTGATGCTTATATGCCCTGCACAAGATTAGTGCAGCCGCACCTTTACCTCTATAAATAGAGAGGCACTAAACATTCATTTGCATATTTTCTTCATTTTTAGCAGACAAGTAAAGATTCACCTATAAAGAACGCAGAGAGAGTCCCTCTACTTAATGCAATCCTTGTGAGGGAGACAATTGCTGCTGACCTTCTAGAAGTCATGAAATACACCTCCCTAATGAATCAGAAAGATGCAGTTATCCCGAAAAACCCAGGCTCTTCTCCCTTTCCTAGCGACAGCAGACCAACCCGTCTGCTATTAAAAGTTGAAAGGAGCAGGGCAGGAAGGAAAGCTATTTCCTTCTCTTCTTGTTGAAAGGAAAAAACACAACACACAGTCCTTTGCAGGACCATTTGCATGCTGAGCTGTCAGACCATGCACTTTCCATTAAAGAGATAGCATCCCTTTTCATAAGTCCATTTGGGATCCATTTTAGTGTTATCTAAAAATCAAATCTACATGGTAATCCTTTTAATGTACTCTTGACTTTTAAAAACAGCTTTATGTTCCTTCAGGAAATGTTTTAAGCCATTACTCAGTAATTACTACTCACCCATGAAAACACTGATCTTTTACAACATATAATCAGTTTGCTGACTTAAAAAATGAAGCAGCCTGGAATTTTGTCTCATGAAAGTAGCGGAGAAAAACCAAGGTTAAGAGAACAATCCTTCCTCCCCCCACTATTGCAAAGCAGTATGTTTTTCCTGTCGTGTTAAGAGAGGGACCAGGCTCCGGGCAAGGGCAGGCTGGGGACTCGCCATCGCTGCTTTGCGCCGGCGGTCACCGCGCGCACGACCAATACGTGGTTACTGATTTAGGAAGAGGAACTTGTATCATCTTGGATATTGATGATATTCTAACCTTCTGCAAACCCTGAAATTCTGAATGATACTATACTACCTCCTGAAACGCTGGCAACGTAGGAAAGATGTTATGTTAAAATACAGCATGGGATTTGCAGAGTTGCTTTGGTAAACCCCAGCTAGACATTGACAAGTCCAGAAGGGATGCCAAAAATGGTTCAGATCTACACAACTGCACTGTATTTATCTGGAGTACACCTGCAGTCAACACAGCAATGTCTAGCCAAACTTCAGGGGTCTAAAATTGCCTTGAAAACTCTTATACCTGACCCTAAAGAGACCAAGACTTCATTTTGTTCAGCTGCAGCTCCTATCTCAGGAAGACCAGACAAAAGCCTACAACTTCTTCAAATCAGATGCTCAGGCTACAGGAGGACCCTGGATATTCTCACCTTGCATGCCATTTAATACAGGTGTTGACACGAAGTAGAGTCCCCCACCAAATTGGAATGATCCTTCACATCCCACTACTGACCCCAGGGAGCCCAGCACCCTTCTTGTCTTGAAATACTAAGTCAAAAGAGAAAAAGGGCAGGGTGAGGTTTGTCAGAAAGAACTTGCTCTATCTTGCAAAAATAGCAGCTAAATTCACTTTTCCTAATGTCATGAAGACAGAGAAGACAGAAAAATGACTTTACAACCAGTTAAGTTAGGGCTCGCAATCCACAGCTGACCATGAACGCTACCCTTCTTTACAAGAAATTATGCTGAATTAGGAATTAAAAGTGTCTTCCTGGCTTTAGCTGTTCTATACTTCTACAGAGAGTTCCTTGTTCCTTGGATGTGACATATAGCCCCAGGACCTGAGCATTATTACCCTGGACAACAGAAAAGACCTAAGTAAGAGGGAAAAAATCCACATCCCCCCTCCTTTTTTTTTTTTTTTTTTTTTTTGTGAAATGCCCCAGGAAGGCTTTGAAAACACTGTTGCAATTCACCATATATTCCAGAGTAAAGTGAGCACTAAGGGTTTGGGGCAAGTTAGCATGACATTTAGTTTGCACTAAAGCATCTTAGAAGCCATATGAAATATAGCGTAACAGAGCATATTCTCCTCTATTAAGCATTCAGGAGCCTTGCATCACAGTATTCAGAATATGGATGAGAAGTTGGAATTGCATAAGACATTCCTCCTCTTATGGCTGACCACTGAGTTGAATTCAAGCTGATCCTAAGGGAGTCGTTTTCATTAACCTACAGTAGCTCTCTAATCCTATTCCTTGAATTTCAGACCACCACCACTACAAGAATTTATGGCCTGCTGCCTGCACTTTGGATGGTACTCACACTTTACTCTTTTCCTTGATGTGTCCTGCTCCTCTGGATCATTACCACTGCTTTGTGCAGCAACCGATTCTCTTAAAGTGGAAGTCTGCTCTTCAATTCAGTTATTTATGCTCCATTTAATTCTCACCAACATACATGAGGATGCTGATGGTTACACTTGGTTAAAAACAATGAAAAAGATCATATGACCTAGCCCAGCGCGCAGAACTAAAAGCTTCCTGAAATGTGCCTCTTGAAGTCTGGACCAGCTATGCATCTCCTTATGATCTGCCTCAAACCTCAGACCAAAAAGAATTCCTAAACCACTAACCTTCAGCTCTAAAATGCTGCACCTTCAGGCCAAAAATTCCCTCACTGAGCAGCCTTTCTTCCACTCCACTTTGACGGGAGTCTCTACTGCTTGATTTGCTTGGTTTTCCTCCACCTCGTCATAAGATCCCTGGCTGCTGAAATGAACTCCTTCACTGAATTAATGAAATAAGGAGTCTTAAGTGCCTCGCAGTCCTTTTTAGAGAAGTCCGTATCCACAGATGAGTCTGAATTTCACAGCATCAGGGAACTGTGTGCCAACGCGCTGTACCGGAACACCGGGGGCTAGCAGGAGCTGCAGACAACAATGCTAGCATCAGGGTTATTTTAGATTAGAGTACTTCCAAATCAATTTTGGATTCAAACTTTTAAGTGCGCTCTCCAGAAGGAATCTGCACAGAGTAAGTATTTTCAAATGTAATTTTCTAAGCTTGAATGAAACTCGTTGTTATCGAAGGAAAAGACACAACTAACCCTTGCTGCAAAGGCTTGGTCAGAGCCAGAAAATGAGGGAGACAACAGTCCTAGGAAGGAACGAACTACCTCAGAAAACATCCATAAAACTGCAGACAAAAACAACTACAGATGCTCTAGGGTACAGATTTTTATCTGAAACCAGAAGCTGTCACAGCATTTGGGATCCAGGGCAATTCTCTGGTAGCTGAGGTACCCAATCTTCCACCAGCAGTGCTGTCCTGCCAGGGGTGAGGGCATGCTCTGGGCTGTCCTGGGCAGCCGGGCTGTGCACCAGGAAAGCACTCCGAGCTGCAGGGGAAAAAAGAGCAAGCTGAACCCCTCTGCACCGATAGCAGGATTTTGCCACGCCAGAAATCCTGCAGAATTAAGACAGATCCTCAGCACTCTGCAGAAAGAAAGTTGTTGTGATGAGGGAAGGGAATGTGTAAGACAGATGGGAGAGTTAAGGTTAAAGTTCAGACCAAAAGCAATTAAGACGGGTAAGAGTGCTCTGCAGCTTGACACAGGTTTGCTTTGTATTCAGAACTTTTCACTAGAATTAAGCATCTTAACTTGTGTATAGAGAGATTATAATTAAAACTTGACAAGCTTAAATTAGCCATATATAAAAGATTCTCCAGAAAGCTTTTAAAGTAGACTAAACATATCTATTAAAACGGAAGAAAAAAAAAAAAAAAAGAACCATTTTCAGTTACAATAGGTTTCCCTACCTAGATATCTTGAGAGATTAGATAAATTCAAAATCAAAGTTCTGCAACTGTCCAAAGCCACTTAAAGAGGGGAAGAGGGAGGAAGTGTGGCAATTAGAAAAACCTTTAAAAAAACCCCTCCATTTAATAGTCCACGGTCCTTTGGATGAACATAAGTACTCCAGAAAACCCTATAAAAGAAAAAAAAAAAAAAAAGAAAAAAAAAAAAAAAGATTCTAATTTCCCTTCAGGATTTTGAGCACTTCAGGGAGCACTCTATTACGGTTCCCCAGGGACTGGGGAATTATGTCAATCTGCCACAAGGCTGGGCAGTTAGCGAGGGAGGCAGCCACAGAGCTGCCTTTCACCGGCCCATGCCAATTAAAGCAGAGGGAGCATTTCCACCTCACACTGGCTATTCAGATTAATTCCTAGCATTTCAATGCCATACAATTTTCCTGAGTCCAAGGAACTAAATCTAAAGAAAATTCGCTCTTTACCGAACAAAGAAACATGTCCACCAGTGTCAAACGACACCACGTAATTTATTCCCATTCAAAAGAAAAAAAAAAAAAAGAAAGAAAGAAAAAGCTACAAATATTTTGATATTTCAAGAAAAAGACTATAAATACGTGGAAACCAGGTTTGTGAGAATAAAAGTCATTAAGGGCAGGGCTGCTGCAAAGTCCACCTTATTACTTCCAAATCATATCAGATTCTTTCTTTCCCCGCCTCTCCTTTCATAAAGCAAACGCAGTACTCAGGAAAAACATTCCTGTTGGACATCGAGGTGGGCCAAAAGAAGAAAGCTTTGGCTTCCCAGAACACACCTTCAGGCCTGCGATACAAACGTTTGCTTATTAACCTAGAGAGCTCCTGAACAGCCCTGCATTATTCCTAGGCCGGATTGCTCCCAGGACCGTGCCATCCCCTCAGCAGCTCTGATTTTCGAAGCTCTGGAACAGATGCTTACATATGCATGGGATACACGGTAAGGGTGTTTTCAGAGGCCTTAAGGGGCTCTTGCCAAAACTTGTTGTCGCAGCCCGTTGCCGCTGCTGAAGACTCAGAAGTTATGATTGCAGCATCCTACTTTTGGGTAAGAAAGGGAAGCAATCAGCAAACAGACCAACAGTCAGCACAAACGCTGTATAAAGCACAACGCAGATGAGTACAGCAGCTCTTCAAAGGAAGAAGCTAGCGCCTGTCCCTCAGAAAAATAATCACTCTGTAGCAACAATGATCACTCCAAACCCATGTTGTTTATCTACAGCCTACAGTCATTGTTTCCACATGCAAAATGTAATCCTTTTCTGAAATTTACTTCAACTCTCCTGCACTCCATGTGGTACCTCTTTTCAGAGGAGTGTTTAAATTATCTAAGCGCAGGGAAAGCAACATTACTTTAAAGCAAGCCATGATTGCCACAGCAAAGCTTAAGATGAGTAATTTGTTGTTTCAAGTGTTATGCGGTCTTTTTTTTTTTTCTCCTTTTGCATACCAACAGTATTTGAAGTGGTAACATAAATACAGGAATCTTAATTTATTTGCCTTCATCTTTATATACTGCTATTGTACTTACTCCAACTCACAGAGAACCAAAACTCTGATAAGAAAACCAACGTGTGCTCTTGATCCAGTGTTTCCTCCTGGAAACATGTGAACATGTATTTGCAAGTCCTGAGTCCTCAAGTGCTTGCAAACAAGAATTGTGTGAAAAAGAATAAATATCTGCATTTCAGCCAAAGTCCAAGTACATCCGTCCCATTTTGGTTATCTGTAGCAGCAATTTTACAGCAACTGCCAAGTGCACAATTGCCACCCTCCTTTCAGAGAATTAAACAGCAGGAAGACTTCCCAGAGACTTCACACTTTTTATGCGGGTTCAGCCTCATTTCCACGTTAGTCCCAAATCCAGCACAGCTGAAAGTTAGCCCCAGCCCCAAACAGGCAATACAAGAGGAGCGGTGTATCTGCGCTGAAAGCCAGCACAACCTAGGAAGCTGAGAGCCTGTTTCTCCTCCCGGTGTTGTAACAGGACCATCGCTGTATCATCCATTCCCTGTCTCAGCGTGCCACCCTACCTATCCCTGCTGACGGCTGCCTGGGACAGAGATTATCTTCCCATGGGAATTCATTGCACAAAGTCCTCTCCTAGGCTGGAGAAGATCAGCAGGGGTTGCCCAGTCCCAAGCCCAAGCCTCTGCTCCAAGCGCAGCTAACTTCAAAGTTAGATCATGGTGCTCAGGGCAGTCTCAAACTCTTAGAGTGCCTGAGGATGGAAAGGAGGCATCTCTAGACCCTGCTCCCTCATGGTGAAAAGCACTTTCCTTTCATCTAGTCACAGCCTCCCTTGCTACCTCCAGTCCTTCCACTGCTCCCCTTGGAGAAGAGTTTGGCTCAGTCATCTCTGAGCCCTCGCAGGTGACTTCTCCCCATTGCTTTCTCTTCTCTGGGCTGGACAAACCCAATTCCCTCAGCCTCTCCCTGCACGTACAGCGACTGAGACGGTGTTGGGTTGACATGGGACTCCCTAGGCTTGCTCTAGGCTGTCAATTGGACAAGTAGCCAACTTTGAGTGACAGCCACTTACCCTGTGCTCAAAGACCTACAGCTGATTTCAGAATTGACACACTGACCTTGGGGAAGCAAAAACTTGTCACTTTTATATGATAGCACCAGTGGCATGAACTGGATACCTCAAAAATACTTATATTCCTTCATGAGCTCCAACATAAACTATTCCTAGAGCCTGGGCAATCTGAAACTTTGGTTTGTTTAAATATGCTTCCAATGCTGACACCACATTCTGCCTAGAACCTCCATATTGCAACCACACACAACTGGAGGGCTGAAACACAGCCACCTCCAGAGAGAAGTGAAGCCAACAGACGTCACACAGACAGCATTGTTTAAACGGCCAAGAAAATCAGGGGGAATACTTCCTCTGCATTAGTGCTCTGGGCCGTCCTGTGTCTATGCAGAATTGGCACCACTTCTGTGCCCATCGCTCTCTTCGAAAACAGCCCTCAGCAATAACAGCAGCTCATCTCCTACTACAAAGGTCAAGGGCTCCGCCAGCCCTCCTGAGATTTGAGCTACTGGTTCCAGAGAGTCTGCCAGTATCAAACCTGACACTTAGATCAGTAGTTACTCCCCAGACATATCTAGTTTCCCATTTCTTCAGTTTCTAGTGTCAAAATACACTTGCAGTACAATATGCAAACCTCCGCAGGCAATGTCCTCTCTCTGCTCTTCAGCTGTGGTGGGAGGAATGCCTATTTTTACAGGAGAAAGGTGTACTTTATGCTAATGCATCCTCATACCAGCACACCCCAAGCTCCTATTTTTGTTACAGAGCATAGAAAATGATAAACCTACATCCCACAGTTAGTGTCACATTATCAGCTTACAGAAATATTTTGGAAGTTAGCATTTAAGACAGATGCTCTGCATTATAAACACCAGAGAGCGATCGGTCTTCGATACGTAATTCATGGATGGCTTCATCACAGCTCCATTTAGTGGCTTTACCACTCAACTGCAACACTATATACCACGCTGCTCGGGTCCAAATCAGCACGGGTACCTGCACGTCACCCTCCCCAGAGAACAGTTAGGAGCTAAACCAAGGGACCACTTCTGCCCGTTCCATGCTGTCACCACCCAGCTTCAAAGCAGAGCAATCCTGCACATCTCACCCAGCCTTAATACGCTGAATTATTACTCATTTTTCCTCATCATTAACAGGCCTTACTTACCTCAGTTTCACCCTAAAAGTGGAAGTGGCAGTTTCTCCTCGCTCTTCCACAGGCCAGAACTGCTCCTGGACACCCAGGAGAAGCTCCTGCCACAACACACAAAAGCCATTTTCCCCCCGTTTCAGGGTGCCAATGTTTTAAAAGCCTTACAAGTAGGTGGGCCAAGCTGGGTAGTTTCTCACCAAGCTGCAAAGGAGTTTTCAACAAGGAAGGAGACAAAATGAAGCTTAAACAGGAGGCATTAAATCTTACCAGGCCGTTACATGCCAGGTTAATAAAAAAGGTCTGAAATTACAACAGAGCTCTACTTGAAAACCTACAGACCTGGTATTCCAAGGCTACGTATTTAAATCTCTTGCAACAGTGGAGATGTTTTAACCCTTCTGTGCTAGCCCAAAACGGTGTCAGCAGGCTTTCTGCCCACAAAAACTGTTCTTACACAAGGACTGGTGGCTAAGAACAGCTCATCCTCATCAGCCCCGCAGGGGTGAGCGGGCACCAGCTTTGTTTCCACTTACTACATTTACATGTCTGTATCAGTCCCTTCCCTTCTTGTGCTCTCCGTCAAACGACAAGCCAGTTCTGAATTCTGGTACTTTCCGTAAAACCGCCACTGGCTATTTTTCAGTCCCATTCATTCATGGGCACTTCTGCAGAGCATGTCCACGTTCGGATACAGCACTCCACATAAAGTGCCAAGGGAAGAAAAATAAGCCATGGCAATGCGGAGCCCAGGCCGCAGGAACAGCAAGAGGATATCAAATGCTGCTTTAAGTGCTGGTATTTTTGTGCTTTGAAGGAAAATGCCTTCAGGAATCGCAGCAGGAGTCACCTCTATATAAAGACTTTGCATATAAAGGGGCATTTATTATTCTCAATTAATGGCATACTGATAGACACGTTTACATTTCTAAGTGTCAGATTCAGCAGAATATGAAGTGACTAAAGGCCTCTTATTTCACTCTGAAAATGGCCATAAAAGGATCTAAAGAACACCAAAAAAAAAAAAAATCCACATTTTCTAGAAGACACGAGGCATCTTTTGATTCCTTACAGTTCCGAGAGCTGGTTAGTACAGCACAGCTCTCCAAATACCGGTTTAACCATCTGCAAACAGCAAAGTGAATTGCCTCTACAGCTCCTTCACAGAATTCAGCGATGTCCGCAGCCTACTACATCGAGGGGCTGTAATAGATCTTGATCACATCCTCCCATGGATTATTAGGGAAACCTAATGTGGCAGAACACTGTATAGTAGGCTTCTGGAAAAATGAATAGCTGCAAATCTAAAAAAAAACAGACTTTGCAAGCAAAATGTGTACAGCATTGCTGGATTTTAAACCAGCATGTCAGAAATATTGTCCAAAAGAAGACAGAGAATAAACTCTTGTTCTTGTGAGAGAAAATTATTTGTTTTGGGGAAAATTAGCTAGAAACAGAAAGCCCCTTTCAGTGACGCCGATGTAATTAAAGCATCAATAAATTCTTCACACATGCACATGTCCACAGGTTGCTGGTGACATGGCATGAATGTGGCTAGGACTGACACACAGGAGTGACTTTTGAAGCCCCCTAAGGCTAAGGAAAAATAAAGAACATTAACTCAACCATGGATCTTATAGCTAAGGATCATATTTTTAAAAATAAAAATGAAAGTGCAGGTACTTAAGGCCTGAAGATACCCAATGCCTAACTGCCTGAGCCAAGAGAAGGTCTTTCTCATGTACGCGCATACACGCCAGCCATCAAATCCTTCAGACACTCTCAGCCTCGGACGTGCTGAAGTGAATCATTAAGATGTCAATACACCCTCACCGAGCTCCAGAGACTGTTCACACTGGGACTGACTCTGCACACGTATATGGGACGAGTGGAAGCATGCATGCAGCCTGAGTAAGGCCTTGCAGGAGAGACAAGCTGAAATCCCAGCGACTGCAGCATTGTGGTTTGCATTTTCTGCAGGAGGTGATTTTGGAAAGCTTCTGCGTGAAGGCTCACACAGTGCTTGCTTCTGGTCCCGACTTACCCCATCTCTGCTCCTCTCCCAGTGACACCGCACTCCTGCAGCTGCCTCTCGTGGGCTTTACATGCATCCCTCTCAGCTTTCCTTCTTTAGTCAGCTCCTCCAAACGATGTATGTATTAAAAAGAACAATCTTTGTCCATACTGACTCTTCTTTCTCTGCTGGAAAGAGCTGCAGACTGCTTTTCCAGAAATCTGGACGCTGGTTAGTTTTGTGGGGTGGCTGCTGTTTTTTAAGTTCAGAATATCCCCCAGAAAATGAAACCTCCCCATCAAGGTACACTGTAGTTCACTCTATCAAGGACCTCATATAAAAACGCCTAACCATATCTTCAACTATATAAATCAACATGTTACAGGTATTCTCACCTGGTTGCCTTACATTAGACCTGTAAATAAATAATTCAGTACTCAAATAATAGCAGCTAAATTTAAAAGGCACCCACAAAACCTAACAGTGTTAACTGGAGCTTTTGATGGTTGGATTTGGTTTCTCGGGGATGGTGGAAAAGCAATTTACTATCACAGGAAAGTATGTGTGCTGAAAACTAATTCAGCAACACCTCCAAACATGAAAGCTGTTGCTCGGTCTCAGGCCCAGCAAGGGGGCTGCAAATCTCCATCGGCTGCAGCTCCTCAATGCCCTCACACTCAGCTCAGCACCCACCTCCGGGCTCCCAGGACAAGCCCACCTTAAAAACCCCTGGCAAGAGCTGGGATGCCCACAGCTCCCTGCCTGGGATTAAGAACAGCACCACAAACCAGAAGATCTCAGGTTATAAATTTCACTTCAGGTGCCGATTTTCTGCCTGAAAATCTCTCTGGTCTGCACCAGGCCCAAGGGAACTGCAATGCCAGCCATCTCCAACAGATTTGGAGTGGTCTCCAGCACTCTGAAAGCACCCAGCTGCTTTGTAAGTCTAAGTGTGCTGCCAGATACAAAAGAATTAATGTGACCAGCTAGGCTTATGTTGGCCCAAAAATCATTTAGCACCGGCCAGGTAGATTTCAGAGATGAAACTAGGCTATTTTAAGACTTCCATAAAGTCTCCACGATGTGTTTCTCTGAAAACAGGAGTTTACGCTTTCTTTTCAGAAAAACTTTGGAAGCTGCGAGCTTCTCTGGCATATACGATGGAGATATATATTAGCAGTGAAAAGGCAGTTTTCCCTCCTTTTAGTGATGGAAAGTCAATTTGCATCATAATTACAACCAAGGCTCTATAACGTTACGTTTTAGTTAAAACAGTAAACTACTATAATAAAAGTGTACCTGGGGAATATTTAGAGAAAGCACTAATGATTTCTTCCCTAGTGGTTAATAAATCCACTTCCAGATCAATTTGTTCATGATAGAAACTTGAGAGCATAAACAGTTACACAAGCACATTAGAGTGTGTCTTTCTCAGTATAAATGATTTATTACAATGATTAGCAGCACATAAACAATTTAAAATACAACTCTAATTAGCTTTTTGGAAGAAAAGGAGAAAAACCTTCCTGACTCCCTCTACACATTATGTTTTACTTTTCTAAGTGTGTACTTTTTAATTAAATCCAAATGTCACAATAAATTTAAAGTGTTTTATTACCACCCTGGCTAACTAAGCCATTCATGCAAACACCCATTATATTAAACCAGATGCGGGACTAAAAGTGGTTGAGGAGAGAGGAGAAAGAAAGGGGAGAAAAGGCAATCATTTCTGTATTTGACAAGAAAATTGTACAAATGCTTAAAGACACAAAGATCTTTGGCAAACTGTTTTTGTTTTATCCAGAGAGGCTAGTCACCTAATTTGCTCTTAAATACCAGTTTCCAAGTTCAGAAACATTGCACCCTGTTAAACTTCCCCAGGTGAAAGCAAAAGGGAGGAGAGAAAGGTAGGAAGAAAACAGTCTGCCTAAAATCTAGCACAGTTTACTGCAAACAGCCAAAGCAAACCACTTTTCTACCTCTAAACATATATAACCTTTGGATGGTCAGGGAGAGCAGAGGCTAAAAGGAAAAAAAAAAAAAAAAAAAAAAAAAAAAAAGAGTTCTCTTTTAAAAAAGCATTGTGAGCTCTTCTGTGAGAAGAGCTGACGAGAAGCCCCTGCCATTTACAGTCCGTCTGGCCAGAGCTCCGGTGCAGGACGGGGTGCCACCTCCCCACCTCAGCACACAGAGCAGTCCACGAGGCAGCAAGGTGCTCACGCCGCTGACGTTACCAGGCAGCTGATATTACCTAAAAGCTCTCGCACAGCCCCCACGTTCCTGCGGGGCAATCAGCATAACGAGGAGCAGGCAACCAGGGAGCCTGGCCACCAGCAGCAGCAACGGGCATTTGCCTATTACTTACAGGAAAGAAGGGGGAGGAAAAGGCTTTCAAAGGAGGTCAGCGAGGTGTGAGTGCAGCTAACTGATGGGATGCTGACCACACAGCCCAGGGTGGCTGCCGAGCACCAAAGCCTCGTGGACTCTTGCACAGGCATTGGGTGGGTGAGCTCTGGGACGAGGTGTGGTGCTGGGCAGGGAGCAAACCCGGCCCCAGATCCTCCCCGAGCCAGAAGATGACCCTAAAGCCACAGCACCAGTCCGCAGCGTTTCATTTCAGTGCTGCCTCAGCAGCTTGGTTTAAACAGGACGGATTTTGCACAGTTCAGACAAAAGCTAGCCATTAAAGAAAGCAGCTACAATTATTAAAATAGGTTAAAGAAAATGGGCACCGCACAGATGAAGCTTTTGACCTCAGTGTGCAGCTCTCTCAAGAACACTTTAGCGTAATTTATCTAAATTAAAAACCAAACACCAACTTTTAAAATGGCACAAAAAGATCATTTAAAAAATGCGATTAAAAAAGTGGGTCAAGGGTTGGAAATTAGTAATTACTACTACAATTAACCAAAATCAGACAGAGACACATAAATTGTGCATATTACTGCAGTTCACGTCAGAAAGGCAAATGGGAGCGAAGCACAGAAGAAAAAGCCTGCAAGTTGCAGAACCACTCGTATAATTAACCTCTGCCACAGCAGAAGACCTGCTCTTGTAAGTTTGCATCATTTGTTTCCAGAGAGAAGTGCGGCCAGTGACTACGCACAGCTATTGAAGCACGCTCTTCGCTGGCCACCGAATTCTTTGGAAACTGATATTTTGATTTTCTTCCCGCCTAAGATCTGAGTGCATCTTCATGCTATTCGTAGTACGTTTGCCCTTCACCTCCTGTTTTAATAGTTCTGAAAAAGATGGGAAAGGCCAACTTCTGAACATCCCGGTATTGAGAAGAGGTCATTTGCCAAAAATGCCACCTGCTAGGGTCCATATTGTTTGAGTGCAAAAGCCTATTGAGAACTGCCAAGGACAGAGCATAAAGGGTTTCTAAAACAGACTACTTAACACTGGAAGGAGACAGGAATACTCTGTATGCAACTAACATCCTTCAGATGATTTTCCTTAGGTTTTTAGGGGCCAAAAGATAATTCAACAATTAACACTTTGTTCCCACTTCAATCTCCGAATGGCTCTTTGTGAGCGTCCTTGGAGAAACATTGAAAGAGCACAGTGGGAAAGAACAGACTGACTACTGTTTTGAACTATAACCAAAATGAACTATTCTCTAGGTCCTCCCTTGAAGCTATCATCTACTTTAGGTTAGATGAGGAAAATCTAGGTTCAAATCTTATTCAGGCTCCAGTTTAATTTTGAGAGCTCAGAAGACTCCACAAATCATTTCAAGTTAAAGTAATGAAAATAGGTGAACTTGAGAAGGTGGACAGGCACGAATGATCACTTCCAAAATAGGGAAGAATCCATCTGTTCCCTTTTAAAGTGCATAAAAGTCTTTGTAGCAGTAATGAAAATTCAGGGATGTAAGTCATGGACATCATAGCAGTCTATTAGAGAGAGGAGTGGGGCTGTATTACAGAATACTGCGAGCAGCAGCAATTATATAAAAGGGATGCTGCAAAGGCAGCATAGCTGAGGGCAAGCCAAATGATTCAAGGACTCAAGAATCTCAGTTCTTCAAAAAATGGAGGGAGAAATGGAGATTTCTATCTTTTGAACAAGCAGGATGAATGCAGAGCCACAGGGACGTCTGAAAGAAGTGGGGAAGATGGAGGTGTAAAGCGGGACGTGCTCCTCAGGGGCAGGAGGCAAACGGCTGCAGGTGAAGCGTGGTCCATGATGGGACCGCCACCACAGCCAGCACTGGGGCAGCTGAAAGGAGGGCTCTGCCACAGTGCCTGGGAAGGTCTCTGCTTCCCCTTCGTCCTTGCACAACAACCCATGCCTTCAGGCCACACACTCTGGAGCAGGAGCAGGGCACAGCCTCCGTGCCACCCACCTCCCACAGGAGGGACACCAGGGTGGCAGGTGCCAGGTGCCTGCAAGCACCCCGCTGCCAGCCAGAAGCAGCCCTTCTGAGCCCTTCCCGTGCACAACTGTGGCACACGGAGGAGCAACGCTACACTCGGCACCTCCCGTTCCTCTCTTCAAATCCTGTTCCCATGGGATACCTTCTGCAAAACCAACCAAAAGCACTCAAGACCCAGGAGGAGACTACATCAGCCCTTACCTAAAATAAAGACTAGATTTTTGACAAATCCTCAACTAGTTTGGGCTATTTTTCTGTGCACATTTTTAAGTGGCAGGTCCCACACAATTTCTGTTTACATCTGGGTTAGTTCTTCTGGCCTACAGACAGTAATACCTGAAACTCAGAGAAGCAAATGGTACATCCCCCTCCTTCCAACCCATGCATGCCCTTCTCTTCCCCTGTGAGGCAACTTCATGTTATCTCCTCCCATATACACACAAGACCTAGTTTACTTAAAACATTTCTAAAGATGCTTGTGTGTTCTATTTCATCTCCTTGCTAATATATTTAAAATGTTGCTGTCAACCAATCTCAGTTCACACTTTGTTCCCAAGTTGTTTGTCTCAGTTTTAGAGGAAAATCACTTCGTTGTAATACATACTACCCAGTAAAATTAATCCAGCAATGAGGAAGGTGAAGATGACATATTGACATAAATTGCATGTGTGATACAGAAAGCCTTAGCCAGATTAGCATTTGACACAGTGTAGCACAAAATCTTACTCTCAAAATAAACCAGAGACAGACTGGCAGCCAGCACCCATGCTGATCTGCCCTTGGGTACCCTACTGAAACAAGAATCACATGAACTTACGCATTATTTACAATTTGGCATATTCGTGTTGTTCAGGCCTGAGATCTGGAGACCAGAATTTCACCCCACTCCAGATTACAAAAAAGGTACTATTTTGAGGAATTTACTTAGTTTTCATTGCCCTTCTCAACCTTTTTTTTTTTTTTTCCTCAGATGCTTAATTCAAAAATTTAATTTGGTGATTATTTCTTGCTATTCTGTGCGCACACACTGCCTTACGTAGCATAGCACCAAATAAATATATAAGCACAAGTAGCATCAAGTCTTTAGTTTGTGTGTTTTGTTTATTTTTTGTTTCCCCTGTATGATACCTTAGTAATTTCTTCCAGGACACAGAAAGCATCTTCGGTATTTGTTTCACAGAAATTCTGTCATTCAGCATCCCCAGGATGTTCAAGACCTCTCCTTCGCTGGGTAGGCATCCCTGCTTAACTCAAGGGTAAACACCTAAGTGGAAGGAGCTCTCAGAGGGCTTACAGGGAAATGCTGAGTAAGCACAGCCCTGCTATCAATGCTGCTCCTTTAATGACGAACTCACTCGGATGCTCAAGTTGCCTCAAGCGCTTGATCATGATATGCAGCGCAAGGCAAGTTCAAAATCAACAACTCCTCCCGCATCCTCAGACAACTTCAAACAGTAATGTGCTCTTAACTGGCTTGTTTTACAGATCTTGCTTTGATAAGCAAAATTTTAACTGGGTTAATACCATTTTAAGAGTATTAATTTAATTGAAACAAAATGAGACTTGTCACACTGTTCACAGCTGGTAGTGCAGAACAACTCACGTGACTGCCTTGTAGCAGGAAGCATCATAATAATGCTCACAAGTAGCTTGCTCTTTAGATCTAATGGAAACTTAAGCCAAGAACAAGAAATATTTGTTTTCTTTGATTAAGCATCACCAATGAGTCCTTTTCAGAGAGTCACTGCTATAAGTTTATGAGTTATGTGAGAATAACATACACTAAGAAAAGCGGAGTGAAGGTCGGAATTTGGCAATGGTTTTGTTGAGCTCAGTTTTATCTAGGTCCTTGGTGGAGGCCAAACAAGTCATCATTTGGGACTTACACATACAGACCTTGCTCAGTGATCAGGAAGGAGCCAACCATCCCAAGCAGAAAGATGACAGAACGAAAAGAAGCAAACACTGCATCCATCAAGCGTAGCAGGAGGGCTGCTGCAGCACGTCCACAGCTCCTCAGCTCAGCACACCGTTTCATTTAATAAAACGGATATAATGACAAAAAAAAGTCAAAGTATGCGGCATAAGAAGCAATCAGAGCTTTATTTACCATACTCAGGACTCAGTTGTGTACAGTGAAACAAGCCACAGCTAAACTGCGGAGACCACAGGGCAGCAGTTCCTCCAGTCTGAGAGAAGGCAGGGAAGGAGGGACGAGACCATCAGTCTCTGGTATCATTTTACAAGTCTTGCAGACAGAAAACTGTCTGACTTCATGGTTGGTCACCTACAGGAGACATCAGAATTGTTCTCTTTTCCTGTACCTTGGCTGGTGCACAGTTGTTATTGCCTTCAGCCTGCTCAGGATCCTGCCGGGGCACATTTTTCTTCTGAGAGTGACCACTGGCAAATTGCAACTCTGGACATAAGCGCAGCCACCACACCAGAGCGCTGCACAGTAACTGCCCGCAGGGAACACAGAAATTGTGCTGGGCACAGTTGAAGCTGAGCAGTACATTACTACAGCGTGGCCCCTCTGCTTGCTCTAACTCTGAGCCTGTCAGCGTTTCCAGCAGCTCTTCCTCCAGGACTCATGCAACAGTTGTAAGACAAGAAAAAAAAAAAAAAAAAAAGGCAAGAACAAAAAAAAACACAGCAAGGTTTTAGGTTAGCCTAAGACCTCAATCTACAGGTATGTCATCCCCACCCCAAGACAACATTCCGATGAATCCCCAAGAAATTGCTCACAGAAATCGGAGCTCTTTAACATAGATACCCCAGACCCTTGAGACTGTTCCCTTTTGGGCAACACTTTTGGGCATTTATGAAACCCCAACAAGGGTGTAGGTGCAGTGACTATCACCAAAAAGGGTGTTAGCTTTCCTGACATTACAGGAAACAAAAAATCAGGAATCCCCATGCTTGCTCTGAAGCTGCAAGATGCTCACTGACTTGCACCAGCTGGCCCCTACCTCCTGGCCAAAGGTTTAATGCCATGGGGCATCTTTCCTGGTTGCTCCATCAGCCAGAGGCAGCTGCTGGCTTGGTGGAGAGGCTGGCAGGCAGAAGCAGGTCCTCACGAGCACACCTCATCTCAGTTCAGCTCATGTTCTTCCCATGAAGCGCTCACCAGAGGCAGCACTGCCAGCTTTGGTGCACGCATTGACAGCACGAGAGGACACCAGTTTTCAGCCTGGCACCTCCTTATTGCAGGTGGCTGCATTCAGCAGGGCCCTTTTAAAAGCTGCTCTAAGGCTAGCAACTGGAAACACGGCACTGCAAACCCCACCGCCTTGCGCGAGGCAGCCGTCTGTTTGCCACGTTAATGCACGGTGCCTCTGAGCACTGATGCTCACATGAAGCCAGGTTAAAAATCTTAGTGCTACCACCAGTTCCAGAAAGGGGGGCAGTGATAATGCAGCACCAAACTCATTTCATTGGGTCTGAGTCTTTTTCCCCATTCTAAAGAGCACTCTGCTGCTGTTTCCACTATGAGCAATTCCATCTCATTAAGGTCAAGCCTACAGGGTGGAGCGCGCTTGGGGGAAGAGAAGAAGAAACGATTATACGAAACCTGGGAGCTGCACTTGGTGAGGAACAGCTGCACCAGCCGGTATCCTGAGTAAGTTACCATGAGAATTATGTTTCTTTCCCACCCTCCCCTAAGTATTTAATTCAGGGCAGACGGTGTAGAATACGTTCACCTTTGAGCTCCCATGTCACAAGCAACCATATTCATTCAGCTCTCCTATTTAACTAAACGGAGTTCACACATGCTACAGTATAAAGTTACCTCTTGCCATTTGAAAGCAGTCCAATCAATGCTATACATAGAGAGAGGCATTTGAATCAGCCTTAACTTAATTCTTCAGAGTCGAAACTGTGACAGCATGCTGACCCTTTCAAGTCAACTGGGAGCAGGCAATCTTTGCAGAAGATCCTCAGGCCTTTAATCAGATTCTCAGTGGGTTTTAAAGAGATACTACAGCATCAGTTTGTAAACATCTCTCTAGTGAAAATAAAGATTACTTCTGACCTAGCCAATTACTCAGTCCCAGAAGATATATCCTACAGTTATAATTGAATGAACCATAGGGAAAGAAAATATATTTTAGGTAGGGGGTAGTAAACCCAAATCCCAACTTAGGATGCAGACAGCACTGTATCCTGTGGAAAGATCGGGTAGAGAGAGAAATGCTTATAAAAAACTCTATTAAATCATCTAGTCCTTTCTCCTACCAGGGCAAGATTGCTCTCTCGAGCACAGAGCCCTGCTAAGATGAGTGCAAATTATCAGCTGAAGTTCTTCCTGAAAAGCAGGTGTGATGGGAAAAGACCAAAGCACTGTTTGGAGGAGACCCATAGTATCAGATGCTGGTTTGCAACATCACAGAGAATTAGGGGAGAGATGTCAGCTCCCGAGAGGACAAGTGTACTGTAATCTGAGTCTGCAGTGCAAAACATTGGGGAAAGAAAGCAGAGAGACTTGTGCCATGCCCTGAGACTATCAGAGACATTAAACAGTCTCATTGCATTACTTTAAAACTGCATTTTAGCATTCGGAGCCATCGCACTCCATCGCAGTGAGATATAATTACTGATTTCCAAATAAAAAAAAAAATCAAGTTATTTATTCTGGATATTACAGGCTAACGCGTAACAGACATCACCCCACGGGCTGCAAAGGCTCTGAGGGCAATTACAGCCTCACAGGTCAAGACCCATTTGAAGGTTTTAAAGTTTGCGGATCACTGCTCTCAAACCAAGCAGCGTGGGCAACACCTGCACACACACCTGCATGCAGAAAAGCCAAGGGAGACTTCTGGGACAGCGGCTGCTTACGGATTTTGACACTTGGATCAAACCAAATCAGATCATTGTCAGGAAGCTCAGAACATGCAGGCACGGCTTTTGCCATTCACATCTAGGAGTTCATCCAGAAGCATATGCTTTTTTCTTTAATTGGTGAAAGGAGCATGGAGGAAGAGAACGTCACTCCACTCTCCCTGCTCCCCCATTGGGGCCCCCCTTTTATTTCACTTCCACAGAGAACTAAAGATCCCAGCCAAGTGACGGGTTTATAAAATTTTAATAGGAAAGAAAAAGGTATCCTCAGGCAGGATCTTATGTGCAGACCTTCACCATAAATGAATGTTCATGAAAATACAGGTTTTATATGGAAACACTGACAGAGTTTCATACGCTGTGTCATAAATGTCTCTGCAAGGACTGACGACCAAGGACTAGCGAGTCCCACCTTCTGCAGCCGGAGGCTATCGCACTGTCTCATTCTCTAACCCAAACAATTCAGCTTCATGCCTCCACTGTTCTCTGGGGAAGGCTGATCTAAAGACCATACTCTTCTGAAGCCCAGAAGCTTTCACACTTCTGGCCTAGATAGATTCCTGGTCATTTACAACCACTTATTGTAATGACAATTTTTTTT
>NC_048897.1:60984151-61011651 GCF_011077185.1 Oxyura jamaicensis
TCCTCTCCCAGTGTCCTCACACAGGGTACATGGGTCAGTCTTTGTTTTGGAAGGGCAGACAAGGTCAAGCACAGAGCCCTCTCTCTTCAGGAGCACCCTCTGAATTTCCACTTGGACGTACTGTCCTCAAATGATCTGTGGCACACCCACCACAGACAAGGTCTATACCTGTGCCTCCCTCCAGCATTAGCAGACAGTTATCAGCAATTTATTGGTCAATTCATGCTGGGATCGTGTCTCCTTCACCCCCCCCCCCCCCCCCCCGGCTGCTCCATACTTCAGTTCTTTTGAGGTCAACCACGACCACACGTTGACGCCACCCTTCTTCCCCTCTTCCTCTGCCATTTCCAACCGATGGTAATTCCTGATCATAGCTGGCCCAATGTTCCCAGCAGAGATCAGCCAGGGCTCCTGAAGTCCTTTTCTTACTCTTGTGAGCTTCTCATAGGAATGAAACCAAAGGGCAACAAAAGACGACTTCAGCCCCACTCTCATCAGTTACACTGAAAAACCCTTTGGTGGCATTTTCATGAGAACAGGAAATTTGTACTTAGTGCTCACAAAGCAGCTTGCCCACCCTCTGGACTAAAAGACACGCTGAACAACTTCTGTTTGAGGGCAGAATGCATGGCTTTGGATCTACGCTACCACTTGTTAAAACAGCAATGCTTGAGGCTCATTTCCCCTTGTCTCCCAGGATCAGAATAGAAGCATTATTTCTCATTCACAAAAAAAAAAAAAAAAAAAAGAAACCGATGACACCGAGGACCAGTTGCATCGTGTTCAGGCTGTCATCCCTTAACGCAGCTGCAGTTCAAGAGCAGCTCTCCACAGCTGAGGTATAAGAGTCCTGTACAGAGCTAAAGCGGTTTGCTATTTTTTGTCCATCACTGCGTGTGTGCGTACACATCTGGGAATCAAAGTTTTTCTTGCACAAAACTTGATGCTTCGTAACAGGCAGCCAGGAAAGGTGCCTGTGTGCTGGAGGAGACCAGGGGTTCCCTTGAGGGCTTTGTAGCCCTCGGGGTGGCCAAGGGCCAGCTCCACCACAAACTCCACTTGATCTCTTCACAATTTAATTGTCATTCTCTTTAGCGTACGCACGCACAAGGCAGATTAAGAAAAAGACGTGGTGTGCAGGGTGGAAGCACCATTACACAATATTAAAATGTCAGAGGTTTAAGCTCTGTGTTGGTGTAGTCATAAGTTACCAACAACCACTGATGGCAGACATAAAGCTTCCCTTAAATTATTAAGCATAAAACAGCAGACTGTAATATTTTGCTAAACCAAAGTACAGACACAGACAAAGATGTCATTTCAATATTTGAAACCAGCAAGTTTAATTTAAAATAAGAGCAAACCAATAAGCTCAGAAAATAGCAATGTGTGAGAGGAAAATTACACTGCTAGAGAAAAAAGTGGAAGGACTTAAGAAATTTATAAAAGTAATCTCCAAGTGGAAATTAGAAATCAACCCCTAGAAACAGAATAACACAAAAGAAATATTACTGTCCACTTTCTAAATCAATATAACACTGCTACACGACAGAATTACCATGGTAACTCAAGTAAAAAGAATAAAGCAATTCTTATTATTTCAAAATAAAATCACAGCCTGAAGCCCAGCTTTTATTACAACTGCTGATAGATCGCTGGCTTGTATTTATCTGAAATATTGCTTTTCAATCAGCTATTTTATGAATGTACAAATTTCACCAAGCAGCCCACTTAGACTGAATGCTTAAAAACCCCCCAAAAAGACTAGTCAATGAATCGAATATACATACATGTGGTTTTTAAGGGAGCCTTATTACACGTTTAGTGCGTTTTTAAATTTATTTTACCCAAATTAAAGAGAGATAAGGGAATGAGAGAAAGTTAGAGCCTTGTTTAGTCTGACCTCTCTACATTCTAACTTCGGTTCCCTGCAAAAAACAATAATAAGAAAGAACAAAGAGGAACAACAGCCTACCCTAAAACCTCCAGCCCCTGCACAAGGACAGGGAGCGCGCATGCATCGGGGGGTGCGGACAAACACATGCACCAGAAGAGACACATCTGCTCTCTCCTGATCAAAGCAAGAGAGAAAACACTGTCTAAATACAAAGTTACTCAAGGACGTTTGGACTTGCCCTGCTGGGTACTTTAGGCATTCAAAGCGTTGTTTGTACAGCTTGGGAAGCGCAGGGTGCACGGGATACTTTGTGCTGAAGCTGCCAAGGGCAGGGCTCGCTCAGGTTCCCCCATGTCTCCTCTGCCAGTGCCACCTTTTAAACACGTTACTGCAAGGAGAGGACCAGCAGGTTCCCTTCTGCTCCCCAGCATCGATCAGGAACTGATCGCAACAGTCCTCTTCGAAAACACCACCACTCCTCTCCCCTACCCCACCAGCAGCAGGCAGCCCCCGGCAGCTGAGACGTTAGCGGGACACGGGGCAGAGCTGCACGCCGCCTTGGAGCATCACCCCAAGAAGCAAAGCACTGCTGGTGAAGAAACACCTGCAGACCGTCAGGATGCCTTACAGCACGCTCTTACCTCGTTTTCCTGTCCGGGCCCAGCACCGGACACCACAGGAGGAGAAGGAGTTTCAGATACCCCCTCCTCCTGTGCTGGGCAGGGCAGCAAGGGCCATGCAGAACAAACTGGGGGCAACCTGCAGAGAAACCCAGGTGCCCACCGGGCACACCCCGCTGATTCCCAGGCCCTAGTAGCAGGGGACACCAACACGGGGTGCACAAAATGCTTAGTGCTGGCAGAACGCTCCGAGGAGTAAAAGCAGCAGGGATACGCCAAATAGCATAGCTGGAAGTAAAGACAAACGCTGCAACAAGAGCAATAAGCCACCTGCCAGCTGCCTTTTATATTAAAATATTTCAGTGTTGTTAGAGCTGCTTAATTTCCCATTTTGCTCAAAGTCCAGAGGAACTTTGTGGGTTGCTAGCTTTGCCATGCAGCAGTGACATTGCTCATTATTTTTAAAATAGATTTAGAAGCTGTGATCACATTCAGCTCAAGCTAAAAGTATGCACTGTCTTTTAGTGTAATGTGGTCCTTTGCTGTCTGCTGCAAATGGGTTTTAAAAGCAACGGTGGAAACAATGTGTGCTTAATCTGAACGTGGACTGCAGAGAGGTCACACACTCAAATATCCTGTTTTATGTGGTATCTGGTTGTGTTTTAAAACACTCTTTCTAGAGACTTCAAGCCAGCTGAGGTCACAAACAATCATATACAGATTAGAAAAGGGAAGGAGCTTGGGGGAGCGAGGGGGAGCCTTGTCTGACACTGAAATAGGACACTAAATTGCACTTAGTATTTCTTTAAAAGAAAAATGGCTAAAGTAGTAAGCTTCAGAGAAGCAGTAAATACAGGGGTGGTTAAAGAGTTTTTATTCAAATAAAGTCTTGCCCCAGGAGAGGGAAGGAGAATCTTGAAATATGGAGATAGGATTTTACATGTGCTAAAAGCATCAGTGTGACACTTTTTGGAAAAAAAAAAAAGGGGGGGGGGGAATACCTTCGTTGTTATACATGACAAAATAGCAACTAAATGTTTGCTTTGATCCCAGCGCATAAAGGGTGAAGCTTTTAGGCAAGGAGCGGCAGGTGATCTCAGCTCTTCTGCAAGTCCTAATGCTCCTAAAAGCCACTCTTCCAGTTTCTGTAATTGGGCATCAGTAGTTAATGTAGTATTGACTGCATTACATGCTCCTGTGCATCCTCTCACTAATGCCAATTGCATCACCTTGTACATTTACCATATTGCTTAGCCAATAGCTGTTAAAAGCAATCCAAATCATGAATCATATAGGAAACTTTTAGCAAGACACGACATCCAAAGGAGACAATTTACAGTTGAGTTAATCTGGGTACATTAGCGAGACATGGATTCAGGAAGACAGACCAATTTATGTTACTTTAGTTTTACCCTTTATTGCTTTGTATAGGCAAATGAATGGAAGGGCATGGAGTAAAAACAGATATAAAGGAGTTCTTTTCAAAACAGATCTCCATTCTGTGCAGACAGGTCAAAGGGTTTGAGACTGATGCTTGGTTCAGGCTTTCATAACCATAACAGGGTACTTACAGAAATCATTTTCCACAAAGGAGTATAAAGATAAATATATAATGGATTCTGAATAATGCTCAATACCCACCCCCCTCTACAAGTACATTAGGCAGAAACCAAGTTGCTCAACATTACCCAAGGCACAGCCTATCCACAAGTCACTGCCATCGAGCGTGCCAGGAGGCGGCTTTAAGCAACGTCCCAGGGAGGTCTGCTCACGAGCTCCTTCAGGTGGGAACCCAAGGCAGGAACTACCACGGCACTTGTCTGCGTACAGAAAGTAAGACCTTCCTCTACTTAACTTGAAGGGATCATATCCATTAGAAAAGTATACCCATCTCTCTGGAACAGCAGGAAACGATGCAGGCGTTACAGGGATATCGGTTAACCCACATCAGCAGCAAGGTAGAGCCAACCAGGAAACAAATTAGCAGCAAGTGTCCTCTGCAGAAGTACATTTTGCAGAACAATTTCACACTGGTTGCTTGACCAAAAGATGCATAGCAAATTGTCATAGCACCTTTCTGCTCTTCTGAGCGAGCTCAGCAGCGCCAGGAAAAGAGAGGAGATCGGGGGGCGGAAAAGGACACTTGGGAAGTGAGCTGCTGCTGTCTCCTCTCTTTTGGGTAGTGAGCAATTTGCAATATTTTTGGAGTAGGAAGAAAAGAGAGGTAAAGGAAATTTAGGGGAAGCAATGGCACATCAGCCAAAAACTTTACAAAAGAGAAACGGAATTGCATCCTTTAATATTGGATTCCAGAGTACTGGAAGCTCTGCTGTTCTACGTCTGTTTTGAAAAAGATCATGATTCTCCTTTGAAAAGCTTCCAGAACTCCCTTCGAAAGAGTTGCACATGCAGGGAAAATGCCAAAACAAAACATTTTCACTAGCTGATCAATTTAAACAGCTGTGGTAAAGCTGCAGCCACTGGCACCATCATTAACAATTTAAAGCATGGCTGCTTTTGTCTTCCTTCCCAGTTACATTCTCATTATGCCTTCTTATTTATTAGAAACACAGTCCTCCGGAATACATTTCTATATCTCAGATCCATAATAAACCGAGTAGGAACATCCCTGGCTTCCACTCAAATGGATGTTTACATTGACGAGAGGGTTAATTGTTTAATTCTGGTCCAAGTTCTCAGCATTTCAGTCATGAATATGCAACAATCAACCACTTTTTCTTTAAGAAAAGCCAGAACTGTCAAAATCAATAGTTTAAAAAGAAGGCAAATATTACTTTCACTGCCCAAGTCACCCTTTCAGAGTTTGATTAGCATGCAAGGAACTCTGAACACTGGAGAAAAGAACTCAGAGACGTTCAATGAAATTTAAAAACCCTCTACATTTGGACAACAGCCTCCATTATCTGCTTTGATGTGCGATGTATGAAGAAACTAGCTTGCAAGAACATTCACCGGAAAGGAGAGCTGAGCATCTGTTTGCACAGATAGCACCCAACATCGCTCTTGAAAAACTTAGGCTCGGGAGTCACCCTGTTGGAGAACAGAGAAGACACCCGCACACACACTTACACACTGAGAATTAAAAAACAGTAGGCTGCTGCAAATTGTTCTCAGACCATTTATAGGTTTAATTATGTTAATCTAGTAGTGAACAACTTTCGTTTTACGTCGCCCCTCCCTCCACCCCCAAGTCTTCAGTGAATAGGCTCTACATTCACTGAATAAATCATTCCCTGGCAACAGTTACGCACATTATTGAAGCTGGGGGCAGTGATTTCTATGCAGTTTAAAACAATGTCTATGTATTCTCAATGATGACAGTTCTGTCCAATTCTAAAAAGATATAGACCCATTAGAGTTTTATAGTTCAGCCTTTAGCAGCATCTGCAGTGCCTTCTTTATTCTTACACCGCAATGCTTGATGCCATTATTCTGATTTTGAATTGATTTCAAGTAAAATACCTTATTTGCCATAAACTTTCATATTTACTGAAGTAGTACTCCTCGCAGATGCAGGTGGTCATAATGCTAAAAGAACAGTTTGCCTTTAGCGGGGACATAACAGTTCATGCTAATGACAGCGAAGCAAAACTTTGAGCAGCAAGCACATTTACAGATAGAATAAAACTATCTCCAAACACAAAGCCTGAAAACCTTAAGAAAGCCTCCAAATGAAATCAATTAATCCTCCAACCATGATAAATTTCTTAACCATTTAAGAAACATATTTCAGACTCTGCTGTGACCCTTCATCACCAGACCTAATGGATTACTTTATTAATAATGCACTGCTCTTAAAAGGAATTTTTCCGAAGATTCTACCATAAGAGAGTATTTTCAGAATGGCTATGACAAACAGGCTGACATGTTCGCGTTGTATCTATTAAAGATAATAAAATGTAACACTAACTCCAAAGAAGACAAATTATGTTCTGCAGCCAGGGTATCAAGCATCCTTTCTACTATATTAAACCAAAATTATAATGCTACTAATTTCCAAGAACCAATTTCTTCTTTTGCCATATTACCCAGGCTGAAAAACATCCATATGCTGTTTTAACACTTATTATGCCAACCAGATGACTAGCACATCTCACCGGCATCTGGGAACGAAGAATGATGACACCCTATAAAGATGCCTACCCAGATCTTTCAGCTATCTCATCTGAAAAATACTAAAAATATTTGATTGCCTGGCAGGAATATACCTACACAACGCAGTTTGCTCATTGCTAGCTCCTTTCACCAGTCTTCTTCTCACAGAGTAACTAGCTTTCATTAAATAGAAGTCTAGGTTTTCAGTGCTCCAACTACAGTACCTTTCATTTCTTGAAAAGATTTGAGTAATTACTATCTCACAGTTGTCTCATGCCTTGGTATTTGCCGTTTCCATGTGCATGGGACACCTGGGGGAAACCTACTTTGATTAACTCTAGCTCTATACTTTGTCAGCTTTGGAGAAACATTCCAAATTCTTGTTATTATTTGGTCCTTTCTGGCAAAGGAGTCTCACATGGTTCATTCCTCTACCAGGTGTGCTCTGGTCTTATTCAGATTCCTGATTCTACAACCTTCTCTTACCTCTTGGTAAATATATTAATCCGCTGCAGTATACCTGAATCACAAAATGACAGTCACAAACTAAGGACAGACAGAGCCCTCTGAAATTACACCAAGACCATGGTGTGTCAAGATCAAACCCTCAACAAACCAACAGGTAACCCAGCTAAACAGGGAAACGCAGGGTCTTTGATGACATTTATCAAACATTCTTTGAATAAGACGGAAGTTGGGAAGATGCTAAGTGTTTCTTTTTAAACAGGAAGCTAGGTAATGCTGGACCAAGGAGGAGAAGATCCTATGTAGATGGGAACAGGACAGGACAGAAAAGAGAGGGAAAAGAGGCAGTTTTGGGAGTATTAGACAACAAAAAAATTTAATTCATGTCATGCGAGTGGAAAAAAGCCACCCTGCCATTTTCCTCTTTCTTTACACAATGCTTCAGTAGGTTCATTTGAGAAAGGTACCTTAAAAAGAAAACCAAAAGGTACCGTCAGCATGGAGAAGAATTCTTCCTACACGGTACTATATTTCATTAGGCTTGTGGGCAACCTGTACGTGCTTCGTTTTTGTGTGTATAATGATTTTTTTTTTTTTAATCAACAGAAGCAGATTATCAAGACTCATCTTGCTGAAGGTATATAAGTGTCCATCCACATCCACCTAGCAGGTGTAGGTACCCCCAGCTGGGGGCAGACACTCACCCATGAAGTCAGCCCATGGCTCTGCTGCCCTGGCTAGGGCACCGTGGCACCGTTCTTTGAACCGCATTTGTGGCCTGCCATTATACAATCAATTTCACTGCTTTTCTAATTCCAAACGCTGCTTTTCTTTCCTCCTGTGCAGGGTGAGATGGGCTCTTACACAACAGGGAACCCAACTGCTTCCACTAATCCAGTTTCAAATTACCTAATATTCATTGCCCTAAATACCTCCCGTCAACCTAAGGCCCATTCTCCAACCCCAACACACACAACTACTGGGTATCCATATTTGTCACTTCATTTTTAAGAATAATTTTAAAAATCCATAGCTTCTTTATCTTTTTTTAAAAAAATAGAAATAAGGCTTGTGTACTAGCACACGTTTAACACAGCCCTCCCATGTCGTTTACTTGGCCTACTCTTGCCATCTATTTAATCAGAGTTCTGCTTTAAAACACAAAGGATCCATGATTTGGGGTGCTGCTGCCTGTGCAAACACTGGGACAAATATGCAGCTGATCAGGGCTTTTACAAGTGCACGTACACTCAATAATTTGGTTCAAGGATACGATGTCTAGTTAACACAGTACAAGTTAGCTAAAAGGAAACTTTCACCCTCCCCACACATAACAAAGAACCGTGATTTCTATTAGTGCGTTTCATACCATACATGCTGATTACTAGGCTGTGCTTCATTGTTAGCAGAGATTACAGCTGGGATAAGCTGCAGCTTTTTCCTAATTGCTATTATGATGACTGAATTTTTGTTTTGTGTCAAGCATTATTCACACATTATACTCAAAAATTTGATCCCTCCACGATGCATTATTGATTCCATGCAGGCAATCACACTGCCGCCAATGTGAAGAATTAATTTGGGCTATTCTACTTGATTTGCATTGCTCCATCATAGCAGAACATAATTCTATAGGGAAACACCAATTGAAAAGGAAGATTTAACAAAATATGGAAAATGCTGCTGTCCTTTAAAAGAGATGAGTCCTGAAAGGGAGAAAAAAAAACCAAAAAAAAAAAACAAGAAAACCCAAAGCCCATCACAACACGTGTGGTCCAGTAAGAAATAAGGTCAGCCAGCCAAATTCATCTTAGTCAGAGGAAGGTTACAAGAGTAGCCTTATGCCTCTAATAAAGTAAACTAGCTTGCTTCAACTTATATTGCCAAAGAAAACAACTGAACACCTCTGAGAGCAACACTGCTTCAAAGCCTTTGAAACCCTGTTAGCTTCATTTGTTTTCCCAGCATAAGCAATACTCAACCACTTAGCGTGTCTTTTATCCACAGTCCAGTCAACTGCAAAGCTGAACTAGAAGATGTGTAACAGATGCTTCACATCTTTTTTTTTTTTCCTTTTTTAAATAGGTTCTACTGTGTTAACAAAGGAACTTAAGGGATCTCAGAAATCGAGATGGGGGAATTTGTTCTGTTTTTTTGACCTGAAGATTACCTCACAGATTTAGGATGCCAACTTCATTAGCACAGAACCAATTCAGAAGTGGAGGAAAACTTATGCAGGGGTGCTGTGACCTCACATTGCTCTACGCTTAGTCAAAATTTGCCTGGAATCTGTATAAGAGAGCACACCAACAATGACGCATTTCTCCTTGGGATCAGATTTTAAAGGTGCAACATCTTTGTGAAAAGTCCATTCACATTTTTTCATCGTCCCAAACACTTCACACCAGAATGAAACAAGAATTCAGATTCCATCCCAGAAACTAGACCCAAATTCTGTTCACATTAGCGCACTAGATTATTTCAGAAATCAAAGGTGTCACGAGATAAAAGACCTCAAAATGCTAGATGCAAAGCAGAGTATAGCAATCCCCCCGCTTTTGGGGGGAGGCAAGGAGGGAAGAGAGCAGAGGAACTTCAGTACAAGACCTTCTGGTTAAAAGTAAGCGTATATCTGCTATTTCCAATAGTCAAGTCTTCTTTTCTGATTATTCCCTAGTACAGTGTTACTTTTGTTTTAAAATACCAGAAGACAGCTACGGGCTGGGGAACAAAAATCATTTTGCTGCAACTTATTAACATAGGGCAGCTTTCAGTACCATTCATAATGCCCAATTAGCACACAGAAAAGCAAGTGACTTTGAATTACAAGTTATTTTTCTCACATATTTTTAAGAGTAACACATCTATTCAAGCGGTATCAATCCTACTGCTGAGACGCTCCATTTCCATTTTCTCCAAGCATGTTGGATCCCTGTGAAAAGCCGTTCCTATCTGCAGCCTTGGAAGTATTCAGGAATTTCTTATGCTTCCAATGGCAACTGTTAAATAGTTTTAAAAATTATATGTGTAAAAAGACTTCTAAAAGAATGAAACCATAGAATCCAGCGACACACCTCTTACACAGCACTTCGACCACCTATAAAGGTGAGATGAAGCGATGTGGTAGTAGCTCCAAGTGTGTGCTAGACGCTCTTGCTACACAGAGCGCCAAGGTGGAGGTCTTTGGTAAGAGGCAGTGCCATTGACTGAAGTCCATCTGGACGAGTACAGAAGCCTTCCACTCTGCCCCTGGTTTAATCTTTGCTCTCAGGGTGCAAGCTAGGAGGGGAGTCCTGAGCCACAAAGCAGCCCTAGAAAAACCACATTACGAAGTTGTGAATAGACTTACCGCACTCATCCTAGAAACTACTGGTGACCGAGCAGTTCAGTTGCACGCCCCGGTAGGCGACATGCGCGAGGCGGCACCAGGTCATTCTAACTCATCGCTAACACCATCTACTTTTCTTTACACCAGTTTCTTTACCCTTAGTCGTCCCCAACAAGGACTGGTTGACTTTAAAAAATAACTATATGGGAAGTCCTAAAGTAAGTTCTATTTCAGCTTCATTCATTAAATTACCTCCCAGGTGAACCTCCACTTCTGCCATGTAGAGAAGGGAGTACATTCTTAGAATAAGCTAGCGCTCTTTTTGCCAGAGCAGCTTATTAGCTTATTGTCATTATGTTTATAGCTACGAAGGAAAGCTGCGAGAAATTGATATTAAAGGCATGCATTAAAGAGACCCAAATGACATGCAATGGGAAGGAAGCATCTCAAAATTAGATTTACAATAAAAGCTGTTAAAATAAATGGGCTAAAATGGATATACAAGAGCAAGTTGTAGAAAGAAAAATTTAAACAGATGTAAGAAACCAAAATCAAGCTGGTTTCACTCTCTCCTTCAGCAAACAGAGCCTGGGGTAAACCCTTCTAGACTGGTTCGATCATGCCAGAAAAGAGATTAAAAAAAAAATATTAAGAGCAAGCATGCTTTTCTCAACACAAGGGAAAATATCAGAGCTGAACGCAGAGCACTCCGACACGCACAGCGTGCATCTGTTTCCGAACTATTTATTTACCCATTCGCAGCACACAGAAGCCACCAAGCACAGGCTTGCACAACCTCAGCCCACCTACCGTCCTCCTTGTCCAGCACCATCATCTCGGCAGTCAGGAAGGGTCCGGGGACAGATGCTTCTTCTCCGGCAGCCTCCGCTCAGGGGAGGAGAGAACAAGTCTCTGGGAACACAAATGAGCTACGGTACAGCTGATCGTCCTTTAGCAGCAAGTGAGCTCTAATTACCCAGTTGTCCAGCTTTTAACCTAGATTGCACTCAGTTAGAATTACACTCAGAAATAAAGCACTTTGCAGATACAAAAGTAGGTGAGACCGCTTTTGTGCCGCAGAATCGCAAGGAACTAAAACTGCAATTTCGGAAGGGGGGGGGGATCCGAGCCGTTCCTTTGCCTCTCGCCTTCTAAACGGCTCAATTTACACAGCCTAATCTATTTTCACGTAATTGCCTTTGATAGCTCGGAACCCCGGCTGGCGCGGCTCCCCAGCCTCCAGCCTTCCCGAGCGCTTCCCCCCCCAGCTTCGCGCAGACCCCACGCGGGGAAGGAGGCTCGGGGGGGGGGGGACGGGGGGGGAGAGGGGGGCAGCAGGGCGAACCCGCACCCGCCGGCCGCTGCCTCCGCCTCCCGGCCCCCGAGCCCCGCCGCAGCGCGCCCGGCTCGGCACGGCTCGGCTCGGCAGCACCACCTGCCGCCCGCCCGGCCCCGGCCAGCCCCAGCGGGGGATCGCCGGCGAACTTCGGGGCGCGGGGGCGACCCGCACCCACCGTGACGGCCCCGGGCGGCTGTCGCGACACGCTGGCGGGGGGAATGGCTCGGCTCGGCCCCGCTTCCCGGCCGAGCGCCCACCCCGGGACAAGCTGGGGGGCCGCGCCGTGCGCCCCAAGCGGCGCCGCTCCGCGCCGGGACCGTCCGGCCGCTCCCTCTGCCCCCCTCAGCCCAGGAAACGTTCCCTTCCTGCTCCAAGGGGGCTTCTGCCTCCCCTTCGCAGCTGATACAAAGCCTGATAGCGGGCTCCGGCTGTATATCCCTAATGCCGGGTTTTAATTAGATTCCTTATCCCCAGCTGAAGTGGCTTTTCCTTCCCCCTTCATTCAGGAGACTTAATCCCACCAGCCCCGGAACGTACCTGATGTTAAACCTGGCGTGTTCCGCGGAACCGCTCTCAGCCAGCACTCGGAACAACTCCTGCTTCCCGCTGGTGCTAGTTTGCGAGTGTTCAGTAAGTGTTCTAGCGTGAGTGCAGCCACCCCAAGTAATCACTTCAAGCAGTATCACGACCCGAAAAGGAGAAGAACCTCACCCAAAGGTTAAAGTCTAATAGTTAAAAGCATCAGTGCAAAACCTAAGGAGAACACGGGCTCTTCTCCACGTGAGGCATTTTAATACTGATATACTACCGGCCTCCCTTAGGAAAGGACGACTCCAGAAGTGTTTAATCGTTCTGTTTGCGTACTTTTCAATCCCATCGCCTTCAAAATGGACAAACGTACCCCCAAATACATGGTACATTTAAACTATCTGGTAACTGCAAGAAAGGCAGATTTTTGATAAAGTTAGCCACCGCCTACTGCGGGCGTAACGCGCTTATAAGAACCAATATACATTTTATTCCTTCACTGCTTCATAATGCCACAGAAGCTGGATCACCCCCTCTACAAATGGATATTTTTAAGCGCTTTATCTGCTTACTCATTTCACACACCAACAATAAAAAAAAGTTTTCTAACCCCCAACACATTTGTACAGCAATTAAAGTCAACTACAATTAACACAATCTGTCAGAATTAATCACGATACCTCATGTCAGTTTACTTTTTAAAGCAGAAATCTGGGCTTTGCAATCAAAACATTTATGTATTTGAGAAATATCTTAACTCTCATTATCCTGAAATTCATAAATGCGCTGCGCAGTGCGTAGGTTGGCTTGCCCACAGCAAATCCGGCAGTGATTTACACCGGGGAGCCGACTAAAACACAAGCCTTGGGGAAGTTTTTCCCTCTCCACTTTCCTCATTTTTCCTCACCTCTCTCCTTTCAGCCTGTAACGGTCGTTTTGGGACAGTATTTGCCAAACTTCCACTGTAGAGCTGTATTTTCTAATACCAAGCCACGCCGCATCAGTCAAGTTACGTTATGTCATGTCGAACACACGAAAAGATGTTACCTCCCTGACATAACTTGACGTGACGCCATAACACATCAAGTCAAAAACATTATTAGTGCTGTTATTTTTTCAGTCTGCCCCTTCATCCTCAATGATATCTGTAAAGGCCACAGTGAAGCATTACAGCGTCTCTATTACTTCCCTTGGCACCGAGGAGCGTGTTTGCCAAGGAAGGTTTCTACTCGCAAAGCCGTATAGCGGTTACTAGAGCCCATGGGTGACATGGGTGTCACACTAGGGCCAGCCGTGCTTCTGTGGCCATGCTACAACCCAGCCCCAGAGGCTGGCCAAGCAGGCAGCTGCCTTCGAGGCCATGGCATGGCTTGCCAAGCAGCCGAATGGGCTTCAAGAGCAAGGAGCACGTTGCAACCTCTACCTGCGAGGCAGCGAGCGTCCTCCTTGCGATGCACCAGGATGGCTGGGGGGTAAAAGCGTTTCTGATATCCTGCCCTCTCCATGGAGTAACAGCTATGAACACCCCCAGTGCTGAAGGAGACCTCAAAAGAACCCCCCCCCACACACACACACACAAGAAAAAAAAACCCACACGGCAAACTCCTAAAATCGTAATGATTTTTAGATGGTGGAGAACAGGCTGGCCTCTGAGAAAAAAAAATAGAGCCAGTTATAGGAAGAAAACAGACCCACTTCTTTTATTAACAAGCTCATTCAACCTTGATTTTAAAAGGAATTGGGTTTAGTTAGCAAAAGCTTCCATTTTTAGTCCATTTGCAACCTATGCAGGTCCAGCATCCCCTTTTAACATTCACAGATGAGTGGGCAAGAGGAGCCCCTTTGAATCAGGCAGCTAGAAACATATAAAGGTAAAAGTAAGCTCTTCATAAAAAGAGTTTCTTCTCTCAACCTCACCTCCTGTCCCCAATTTCTCCAGTGCACTCTCAGAAGGGACCATGATTTCTCCTCGAGTGTAACCGCTCCCCACCAGCACAGGCTCCCGGGCAGTACTGCGGTCTGTCACCCCCAGCTCCTCACCCCTCTCCCCAGGGTTTTTTTCCGTGCCTCGCTCCTTTTTGAGCGCACCCCGCACCCCTTTAGCCCTACCATCGCCCCTCCGTCCCCTCGTACACAGCCGCTGCTGGGGCTCCTGCAAGGGGCTGCCGAGCACTGCCTGGACAACCAGCGGCTCTGCTCTCGGTCCCCCACACCACCAGCCCCGAGCCCCTCGTGTGTGATGAGCACGCCTGCGGAGCTCGGCGGAGCCCCGGCCCCTGCTAAGAGGCTGCTCCGTGGCCCACGGCTCCTCCAGCCCACCCTTCCCCCCCCCCGGGGGACCCCGCAGCTCCCCCGGGACCCCGCAGCAGCCCTCCCGCCGGAGCGGGGCAGGTGCAGGCTGGGCTCTGCCAGCAAGTGGCCGGGACTGGGGCACCCCCGGGTTGTTCCTGGTAAAGGGCACTAACGGAGACGCGGAGAGACTTCGCTCCCCCGTCCAACAGCCGGCTCGGCCATGGGACCGTCGCGGCGTGGGTCGGCCCCAGAGGCGAGGTGCGGGAGGGAAGGACCCCGCACGGCACAGGAGGGGCTGGCCCCACTAACTCCGTGCCCTTACCCGGCCCCTCTACCTGCGTGCGCCGGGCTGCGGGAGGGCTTCTCTGCCGCTCCCCCAGCGGGCGAGCTCAGCCCCTCTCCGGCACCATCACAGCCCGCCTTGGGGCCACCGCGCCGCTCCGGAGGGCTTCGGGAACCCCAGAGGGAGGAGAGCAGAGCAGAGATGGGCTGGGAGGGGGCCCTGCCCGGACCACCCCCGGCCCCTCGCTGCGCAGCCGGACCGCCGCCCTCGCCAAGCCCGAGCTCCGGGTGGAGAGGAGAAGGGAGGGGAGGACGGGGACCGGGGCAAGCAGCGCAGGAAGCGCCTGTCCCGAGCCGGACCCCCCGAAGTTGCCGGGCGGCCACACGCGGGAGGCCGCGGGGCTCCCCCCCGCCTGCCGCCGCCACCTACCGTCCTCCTTGTCCAGCACCATCGTCCCGGGCGCCGGGAGCGGCCGCCGCCGCTCGGGCTCGCTGCGGGGCTCCGGGGAGGCTGCCGGGAGCGTTAGGGCCGGCGGAGCGCCGGGCTGCTGCGGCCGCCTCGGCCCCGGCCCCGACCCCGGCCCCGGCGCGGCGGCCCGGGCGCCAGCCCAGGTGCGGGAGCTGCGCGGGGGGAGCGGGGCTCGCTGCGGGGCTCGCTGCCGGTGGTGCCGCCGGCCCCGGCCTCTGCCGCCCGTTCGGGCAGGGACGGTCCCGGCGCGATGGCGTGCGGCGGCTCGCGACCTTCCCCCCCCCCTCGCTGGCGCTCCTGCGAGAGCTTTCCCGGCGTCTAAAGTGCTTTTCTCTTGATTTCGCTCTAAATCTAAAATTATATTCAAAGGAAGGGGGGCGGGAGGGAGGAAAGCTGCGAACCTATCACCGAAAGCAAAGGCACTTGCCGCCTGCCTCTCGCTCGCTCCCTCTCTCTCTCTCTCAATTTATGTGCTTTGCACTCTCTCCTGCTGCTGAATAAATGCACACATTTCCCAGGGACCCTCAGATTCCCCTGTTAATTAAATCAATTCATTATGCTCAGATCTGATTAGCAGCCCCTTCCCCCCCTCTTTGAATCAATTATTCAATACACAAACATAATTGCCTGTGCCAGAGGTGTCTAAGTATTAGCTTATTTAACTCCAAGGACACTAATTACCCCTAGGGCAAGGGAACTTTTCTCATTAATTCTGACAAAACACAAAAGCACAGTTAAAGTGTGTGTGTATATACGTGTGAGAGAGAGAAAATGGGGGAGCGCACAGCTGAGGAAGGGAGGCATTGCTCTAACACGTGTTACTGTATAACTAAGCTCAATTTTCCGTCTACCTTTTGCATTAGGTTATTCCCCACATCTCCCCTTCGCTAAGCTCCCCACAGCCTTCTTCCCCCTCTCTCTCTCTCTTTTTTTTTTTTTTTTTTAAAGCAAGGAACAGATCTGCATTGCAATGGGGGCAGTTGCAGAGTGAAAGTGCTTGCAATCAAACCCGAAAAGCAAAAAGTATACAGGACCGATGGGGAGCAAAGCAGGATTTGCAAATAGTTTTGTTTATCAAAGCAGAAAACTGTGTGGCAGACAATCTTCTGTACTTTAAAAACCCGTGAAAGAAATGGCCCTCTGAAGCAGCCGGTAAGATGATACATAATCTAGTATGTACTGGGAACAGTTCTGAATTGTTTACCATTTGAATTAATGTCAGTGCCCACTATTAATGTACTTGCTTCCTACATTTACCATAATGGGCTTGATTTCCATTAGCTGAAGCTGCAACGCTAAAAAAGAGCCTAGGCAAGACTGATGCAAACTGAGATCGACCATCATTGTAGCATCTGAGACGCATGACTTCTGGCTTGCCTGTTACCCAGATTTTACCTCTGCGTGAACCTCCTTTAAATAAGAAAAAAAAATATTTTAGAAAAGGAAAGAAAATGGAGTAGTAATTGATTCCCCCAAATTAGGTTTTTACTTTCTAAAGACCTGTATTGTTCATGTCCTCAATGTGCACAGAAGTATTGAAGATTTTCTTTTTGTTTCCTTAGGCAATGCATGAGCTGATCCATTAATCCATTTGGCTTTATATATCAGGAAACTAATATTAGCTCAGCTCATCTATCAGGTTTTATTTAGATCCCCCCATGTTGCCTTTAGTTAAACTTTAGTCCAGACTGGTTCCCCTTGAGGTAAAACAGTTTTTGGTAGATATCAGGGGAGACAATGGTGCGAGTCACCTCATGGGAACCATCCCCTCCCCAGTTCCCCATCATCACATTCCCCCGTGTCAAGACAATCATGAAAAAACTTGCTCGGTTGGCACTGCTACCTGCTGGCTTTAGAGCACACCTTGTCCACACCGCTAAAAGCCAAGCAGGGGGGCTGGGGGAGCCAACACGAAGACCCCCCTCTTCTCCCTCACCAAAAAACCACTGCCAAGCCTGCTTGGCAACAAACGGACTGAGTTACATTCATTTGCAAGCATAAATATGTTTGGGAACATGAAGTTGTGTTTCATTAGCGCACTATGATTTCTGCATGTACACGTGTAAGGATAAAAATGTCTTCAACTTTGCAACACAACAAACCCTGTTAATTCTGTGGTCTTTGATTTCCAGTGTACGGCACATCCTGCACCCACAGGAACCTGGCCTGTCTAGCTCGATGAAGCTTTTTTTTGCCTCCTGAAAGAACCCAGCAGCACCTGAAAAATACTAGCCCTGGAGAGCATCGTGCATTGACACCTTCCTGAACGTAGTCTCGGTCCTTGAGCCTATCCCTTTTCTCACCATGGCCAGGTTTTGGGGGCAGAGCCAGAATCTCAGGATCTTCGTATGCAACCGCTAAGGCTCATTCTGAGTATGCTACAGGGGTGATGCAGTTTCATTTAAACACGGACTTACTGAGCAGCAGGCATTTGTCGGCGTGCACTGGAGCTCAAGGTCACTGTTGGGATGCCAAGGGTGAAACAGGAAGAAACTGAAGAAACAGATGTTGACTTTAGTACCATTCTTAAGAAGTGTTGTTCACACTTGAGTTGAGAGAGATGTGGTCACTGGAGATGAAAGGTGGAGGGAAAAAGCAAGAGGCAAATTTGCACATGTGCATGCGCATGAGGGAGCGTGACACAAGGGGAGAAAAATAATGCAAAAATCCACAAAACCTAAACCATGCAATTCCCAAACACGCGTTCTGTTGTTTGCTGTAATCCTACTGTTACAGTGCCATGGACCTGGGGGTTTACAGCCTTAATAAGGTCAACCCCAGTGTAAAGGTCCCACTTTAGGTAAATGACTTTTACAGTGTGGAGCAGCATTGTTCTGCATGGTTTTCAATTATATCTGTTCAGCGACTCATTTCAGAGAAGTGAGCAAGTCTGAGTAATTTCTGAACCTCCTTCACCCAGCAGAATGTAAATGCCACACCAAGAATTTTACCGCACTTGTTTGATGGTACCCTGACACTGCAGAGGAGCAGCAAGTTCACTCCTTCCTAAAGCACACACACACGCAGTGGGTGCCATGAGGAGCAAGGCTGGGAACCCTGGCACAGGCCAGTGCTGGAACTGGGAACAAGCCTTGGTCCCGAGCCCCCAGCCTCTAGACCAGAGCTCAAGCAGCTCACTGTCAGCACGGGAGCAGACAGCACAGTGCCAGGTTATCATTACCGTGCCCCGTTGTTCACTCCTTCCCAGTACCTTACACACGTTCTGATTAAGCAACATTGAGAAGTCATCATGCTCAATACTGCAGAAACCACAGCTAAAAGAGACCAGCTGTGCTCCACCTCAGAAAGCCTCTGGTCTAATAGTAACTCCTGCTACTCCTGGTGCGGGAGGGAAGGGAGGCAGGAATAAAAGCACCTGTGTGCTGCAGCAAGGAGCAGGAACCAGACCTCTGGCTCTTACTTCACTAGCTGCTCTTACTTTTCTTTTGCTGGTCTTGAGCACAAGCAAGACAAATTGAAGTTTCTTAAGAACAATGTGAGGTTCTTACTAAATTGCAAAGGAAGCCTGCAGTATACTTAAGTCAAGCCTTTAGCAGACCCGTGAGGTTTCATATTATCCTATGCTTGAATGAGGCAGATGACTGGAGCAAAAACCAGCTAATGACATAAAAGCATTCTTCTACTTTCAGTCTCTCTTAATTAAGGAGTTGGTTAATGTTTCAGTGTTGGGAATTATAAAGCTTCATCAGGGAGGTTAATTTTTTTTTTTTTATCTTTCAGCTGACAGGAGAAAGAAAAATCAAAAACAAAAAAGAAAAGAGGGGGTGATTAAGTCACGCACCAGTCAGAACCCAACACTGAAGGCAGGATCAGGCCATAGCAAAGACCACTGCCATGTATGGTGAATTTAGCAGCTGTTTCTGAAGTCAGATTTATTGAGCAGATGAGAGTTTTGTCTGCCAGTTTAGACACATGGGTTTTATTTCTTGAAATCACCCAAATAACCAAGACAACTTGCACAGCTCGATACTAAATTAGCTACAAAAGATCTCCCGTTTATGTTACTACCCATTTCAGAACCACTTGCACCTAGCTTGATAGTGTCAGAAGAGACTGACCACGGGCTTGACCTTATACTGCAATTCAACAGTCCTGTGAAGGAGGAAAATCAGAAGTGCTCTGAAAAGTTACGTTCACAGAGAACATGGGCTGCAGTTCAAAAGACCACTCAAGTATAAACCTGAGATCTACAGACCTCAATTATATCTAAACTCCTGTTTGATCTACTTAACGTCTCTGCATATGCATTGTAAAGTAAGACTCAATTTTTTTACTATTTTGCATGAAATTAATGTTAAATATTTTTTGCAAATACGGGCTATTTAAAATAAAATAGTTTGTTCAAAATACAGCAATTCCTTTGATAGAGTAAAAATGGCAAAGCTTCAAAAATGTTACCTCTAGAGAATGAGCTCTCTACCACTGTGATATAAGGTTGACACTTTAAGCCATTAGGCTTTACAACCTGTAGAGATCTTCTAGGCAAATTTACAGCTAATAAATTACTTATTCAGAAGTTTTGCTTCTGCTCTCTGTAGCACAAAGTTAAAAAGAAAAATATATTTTTTTCAAAAATAAAAGACCACCTAAATCCTTGGTCTGCTTCTTGGTTTATAGGGTGTTTACCATGCAAAACCTGCCTCCCCAGAACAGCTGGGTTGCAATGAACTCCACAAAGTTTCCTTCTACAGAAGAAACTGTCATCAGAAAGGTTTCTTGAGTATTAACTACTGAAGGATCAGGTTGGGTATTGCACTTTGCAGATCCACCGGTGTCTCCTCAGTACCCATACAACTGTGGAAAAGGACAAGCCTATGAGCTAGGTGAATGGCTTTAGAAGAGGCCCAAACTATGAGCTAGGACAGGGAGGCCTCCCAGGCTCCAGAAAAAGCACACTTAGAGGAGACACATCTCTTCCATGAGAAGCCTCCTTTGTCTTCCTACTTCTTGAAACTTTCCCAGGCTCAAGAGAGACGCGTTCTTCTGTCTGCGTGGTGAATCAGTTTTTGATGGTGATGTAAAATTTCAGTTCATACTCAAGTCAAGCAGTTCAGTACTGTACCTTTAGCCCAGCCTCTCTGAGCAACTCCACACATGGACTCTGACTGCCACCTCTTCACACAGTAGTCTCTGAGCAGTTTCCAGAGTCCTTTAATGTACATGAAAAGAGATCCTTAAAAATAAAAAACACTGCCAAACCTTACATGTGTATTACGGTGATGGTGCTTGTATAATGTCTCTCACTTTCATCACTTAACTGGAGAATGTCATTCTCTACTTCAAAGTTCATTGCTACTGCAATATTTTTTGTATATAGCCCTGTCTTTTACTCCTTACCTTGGAGGGTGTGGTAGGTACACCTGACAGACAGATCTGGCATCCACACATTTGCCTCAGTTGTTTTATGGAGGAATCCAGTGAGACAGCGTCTGGTTCTGGAGTGACACATGGAGCTCACGGGCTTGTTGCCACATCCACTGTTGTGATCAGAGCTTATTGCTCCCAGCCTGATGTCAAGCAGAGACTAATCAAATGTGATATGGGTGAACACAGGCAGAGCCATGGAGCTGGCTATTTCCGAGTCTGTTGCTTTTGGTTCTTCCTTACACTGCAGCAGCACACGAGGTTCCAGTTACTGAGCAGGGCCATAACATAACATATCCAGAAATCCTGGTGTCTTCCTTCACAAAGACACATTATTTTTTCCTCATTGACTTGCTACTGAAGAGACCAGGCAAAATTAACACAGAATAGTCAGAGGTGGAAATCCATTAATTGAAAAGACATCATGCAATGTCAGGCTTACGTTGCTTTGTGATGACAATATTCTAAGACGCTGCCAACATCCCCCGTGTTTTGTGGCTCCTTCTGTGTCTACTTGGCATGGTGACGTTTACCAGATCTTCATAAAGTCATTCCAACAACATATCAGCTAAAAAAACGTTGATTCCATAGGAAAACAGCTGCTTGCTCAGTAGCGGTAGGTGCACACAAAGGACACCGCATGACTGTTGAACACTCACCAGAGGAATTCCAGCTATTCCTGTATCACACAGCCAGAGAGGGACTGTTGTACTGGACTGTGTTTTGCACATGCTTTCATCAGTGTCCAGCTCGGTCTGAATCTGAGGGTAATAATCTTCTTGATCCATTAAAGTGTGAGAGGAGGAAACATATCCACAAAACATAGAGTACTATTTTACTTTTTTTTTTTTTTTTTTTATTAAAAAAAAAAAAAAAAAAAGGAAAGAAAGAAACCCATCCTGGGGAATTACACAATTTCTCCAAAGACAGAAACAAATTCAACACAGGTGAAAGTTACTGGAGATCTTCTGATAAAAGTAGGCAGGTGGAGGCTCTAATGAAGGCATACACTATAGTACACATCTTGCCAATGTTTCTTAATGAATAATATGTGCACTCAGATGAGAGTAATATTGATTGAGGTCTGCAGGGAAAGTTCTCTAGGAAAAAAAATATATTCTAGGAGCAGAATCCTTTTTGGAAGATTCTGATCTTTTCCTGCTGCAACCTTTTCCCCTCTCTGCAACCTTTCCTGCTGCAACCTTTCCCCTCTCTTTGTGCTACCCAAAGCAGCTGACAGCCAAAAAATGAAAAGCCTGCCCTGCATCTAATGTATCTATCAGATCCAGAAAGAAATTTATATACCGGTACTAAGAATGGCTGCACCATTCTCCTTAGCTGGTAGAGGGCACAGCAGTGTGTAATTAGGACTGGATTACTTTACTCAGAACTGGAGCAGAGAGCAGATGTCATGCATTAATATTGGCATTTGATTCCAGACACTTTCTCTGCCATGTTTGCAAAAACAATTTGCCTTCCTATCTTGGATCTTGCCTTGCATTTACTCTTTGATTGCTATAATGCAAACAAAAAGCCACCAATGGCAACAGGAATGTAGGACAGGTCCGTACAGAGTAGGTAGAGTTTATGTTTTAATTCCTAACGTTAAAAATAAATAAAATAAAATGCTTATATTGATTAGATTAATATGGCTGATATATTCCACTAGATGCCAGCTCAGACAAAAGAGGTCATGACATTATAAAGCATTTGTTAACGTAAGCCAACAGTAAAGAAAAATATACCTTATTCCAAATTAATGTTATCAGATACTATCTGTAGTACATATGAGATACATCTCCCTTTTCAAACATAGACAACCTTTCCCCCCACCTGCTTTTGCATATAGGGGACTTCCGTTTTGATTCTACTCCAGTTCAACATCTCATATACAGAATCCTTCCAGAAGGCCTAGAACTGAATTTCATGCTGTTAAAAAATACTGGCCCAAATTCTGAACTGCAGCCAGCTTCCATTTGAGAGCAGCTTTATGACTGCAGCTGGGTTATGGAGGTTTCTAAGGAGTAAAAGATAATCTGCCTTCATTTAGGAGAATCCAGGGTGTGATTGCAATGGTCTATACTGCAGAGGCACTGAGTAAACATGACACAGTGGGCAGCATGAAATCCAGCAGAGTGGTGGTGACCACCCTGTCTTCATCTATATGGATACAACCCAAAGAGAAGAGCCGATGAAACTTTGCTGCAGGGGTATGTTTGGCTTCAAGACACACTGTTTGGTGTGCTTAGGGTACTCAACAGTCTCAGACCTGTAACACCAGCATCACACCTGTAGTGGTAATGCCTTTTTTTTTTTTTTTAATCATGCAGGGCATCATCTAGACAGACACATTTTGGAATAACACCAATCTCCTCTGTCCAGACTTATGTAAACCACTTCTCATTACTCTGTTCCCTTGTGATCCCAGGCACTAAATAAATATAATAATAATTAAAAAAAAAAAAAAAAAAAAAGCAGAGAGGTTGGGAAGAACGGAAAAAAATGATTGCATTAACAGGGCCACAACTTAGAGACTGGATGATCTTGAGCTTGTGGACCACAGAGTCTCCATGAAATACTTCCCCTTTTTTCACTGTACCCAACCGTGGCAACTCCGCTAGTCCTAAAGAAGGGTTGTACATTGGATAGCTTAACAAAATGACTAATTACCTTGAGAAATCAGAAAAAGACTACTGAAACTAGGCAGGCAGTCCATTCAGTACCAGTTCACATTCTTCTGGTCCATTAGCAAGTGGCGGAAGTGTAAAAACTGCTATCCTAAAACAAGAAAATAACTGGAGTGAAATGGTAGCAGTTGCCACAGTTCACTTTAAGCAGGTGAGAAACTCAGCCTCAAAGCTACAAAGATAACTAAAGAAATTATATCATTCTCTCAGTGAGAGCTAGAAAAGCTTCTTGACTCACAGGGAGGTCAAGAAGTGATAGCCCAGTGGATCATTTGTTGTGTTTTTAATGCTTCATGGCTCAGGGTCAGTCAGAAATCCCTATCTTAAGGTCATGGTTAGGGCAGTCTGGAAAACAATCTTGTTTCTTTCCTGTTACTGGCAAGGCCTTGCTAGGCTCTGCTATTTCTCTCTCTCATAGCAAACCATTATAGCCTACTCCTGCTCATCACACTGGTTAAATTCACCCTAGGCACTAACACGCAGCTTCTCGGGGGTCACAGTAGCCCAGAGGACCTTCTCTGTAGCTCTCCATAGCATTACAACACAAGGCAACAAACAGACAAAGCTAACACTGAGCAGCATTCAGGGGAGTAAAATTCCTTACAGTGCCCGTTGAGAAGTGAGTACTACTATTTCTTTTTACCTTCATTTTTTTTAAACAGCATCAGTGAGACAGAATGAGGAGCATGGATAGCAGCAAACCTACCTGTTAGCTAAGCACCGAGCTCTATTTCTACGGCTCTAGCCCCTTGCCACGGCAGCAGCATGGCTACACTTGACACATGGGGAAGCAGTGATAATCATCTATCTCATAACCTGCTTAGGAGACAGACTGACTTTGAAGAAGCTGGAAAGCACAGTTCAGAGGGCCTGCTAATGACTACATCTGTTTTAAATAGACATATTTTGACTATAGCTTCCATACCAGTCACTGGAGTCAAGCGATCACTTAAAAAGGCTGAGATACAACTCTGCAGTATTTTACAATGGATTTAATAGCTAAGCCTTAAAAGAAAAAATACTGCCATCCAAACACGCAGCTGAAGCACAGGCCTTTAATGAACACCACTCACTGCTTAAATGTGAATTCACACTACAACACTCTTGCAAATGATCTATAATGCCTTACATTGCTAGTATATCAAATTTGCATAAATATTCCTCAAATATTTATAAACCAATAGATATAAGCATGCATTTAAAGGTGAATATCAGAAGTGCATTACACACACAGTTCTTACACCCTAATTAATTCAAATAATCACATTTTTCCTTATTAAACATTATGTGGATAAAATATAGCTTGCCATCAATTCTAAGCACTAAAATACTGTTAGAAAGGAACAGCACTGCCAAAAAAAGCAAGAGAGAGAACGTGCACATACAAGAACACTTTACTGAAATGTAGCTATAAGATCTAATGCCATGGAATGACTAACAATAATGTATATATTACTTTTAAACAAGCGAGCAATTTTGGATAACTTTCCACGTCTTTGTCTGGTGCTTCAGTTTCAGCCTAGTGAGCTATAACTGTGCAACATAAGCAGAAAGCAGCAAAAGTGCCTGCTAACCCGCTCACACATTTTAAAAAAAAAGGTCTCCTCAGAAGCAAGGATAATTCTGTATTTCCTCCAGCTGCTTATTTACTGGTGCTTTCCTGCCCTCATTTAATTAGAGCTAAAAAAAACAACAGTAACAACTGTCTCTAATATTTTTTTCCCTTTACTTATCGAGAGGTACTAAGAAGCACTGAGGACAGCTGTGCAGTTGGGAACAAATTTCTAAGCCAGCCCCCCCTTTAAAGCTTTTATGCACCTTCGAAGTCTAGCCCTGCCTGAAAGACAGTGATTAAAGTTTTTAAAGAGTACAGAGATTTTACAGAGTGTAGTACGATGCTCAGGACCAATTAAATGTCATCTTAAGTACTTAACTGAAGCATTTTTTATATACCAGGAATCAGTTAAGTGGAAGGTGCCAAATTAAACTTACATTTTAATTTTGCCATTGAGTTAATCTCAGGAGATTATGCATCGTATTTCAAGAATGGTTTCAGAAAGCTTTCAGTAGAACAGTCTCCGTTAAGTTGGCTTCAGAAGCACTGCAGAAGTCTGTAAAAAGAAAACACACAAGGGAAATTCAGCATACTCAAAAGCAAATGAGTGCAAACAACAACAACAACAAAGTGTTGCAATTAAGCCCCAAAAATGCAGGTGGCAACACATGAGGGGGTCTCAGTCAAGAGAGTATCAGTCTGTACAAGGACATTATGTGAGTTTGTTCTGGTTTCAGGCAAGAGCAATAAAACCCAGGTTCTCCTTTCTCCAACATGTGACAAGTTAATTTGCCACATGTAATAGCATGATATAATGATCCACATGTCCTTTCTCTGATGAGTGCTTTTCTCAAGCAAACATGACTGAGAAATTCTGGGGAGAAAGAAATACAATACAACTTTTGGGAAGGCAGGAGGTCTTGTAGCTGACTGGCACTAGGGAGACTTGAAATTTATTCCAGGTCTGGTTTATGCTTTCCATACAGTGCATGGCAAGTCTCTTAGGCACCAAAAGGCAGGTGGCAGGTAAAATTTTTATAAATGTTTACATGTTCTTGGCACAAACATGTAGAAACCAGAAGATTTACATGGTTAAATGGACACAGACTATGGTTGTAAGCCCAGCCTAACCCAACCCTTGCCAACCATCCTCGTGCCTTCTTTTGGAAGGGTATTTAACATTATTATTACTTTACATGGATTATGTCAGTGACTGGGGCTAAGGAATGGTCCAATAACTAGAGCACAACTTTAAGGACAGCCGTTAGTACGTGGAAGGGAATACCCTGGAAGTAGGAATACCCTGGGCTGGCTTTCCTGCTCCTGCAGGAGCAATGTGCAGCAACTCGTACCTGTGTGTCCCACACTACGACCTCACTTGGGAAAGCAGGCAAAACGCAGCAGTGGCCATCTTTCTTCAGAATGTGGGCAAATGGCTTGTCTTCTCATTCTTCCAACAAAATACACCGCCGTGATCTCTGAGATCACTCACCAGCAGATGGGAAGGCTGCTTTAATTCTTTCATGTGCCTGAGCAGATGTCACCTGTACCAGCTACCTCACCAAATAGACTTTTCTGGCTTAGGGTGTGCTCCTGCACCTTCTCCTGTTTAATTTATGTGTAATCATTAATAAATCATTGGGCTGGAGGAGAAAACATCGCTCCAGGTGATGGAATAGTTTACTCATCCTGGTTTCCACTCCCTGCTTTGCAGATTCTATTTGTGTTTTACATTGAACAGTCTTTGTCTAAACTGTCACCATTGGCATAGGGATTTGACCCTGCATCCCTCTAAGATGATGAGAAAACAAAGTCTCTTCCTGCCCTCCTCTGTGTTTGAATCCATGGCTGTTTAAATGGGAAGAACTGCATTCAGAAGAGGGATAAAGGTCCTTCCATGTAGGCCGCTTTAGCTCTCAGGGAAGAGGATCTCTCCTGGGAGAAGTAGGTTTGGGTAGCATGGGAGGAAGGACTCGAACATAGGTCCACCCTGCTTGCCTGAGTCCTCCACCCACTGAGGGGCAGTGCGAGGAAGGTGAGCAAAGGACTTGCCCCTTGTGCCAGTGCCGAGTATAGAGTTTAATTCTTGGTCCTGTGCTTTTCTAACAGAAGTCTATGTTTTCCCTTACTTTCATACGCTATACTTGCTCAGTTTTATCATTACAGAACACCATTAAGCTGTCTTATGAACCTGGGCTACTGTTTTTGTTTTAAAATTGCTTAACATCAGCAAGCACTTTCTGCAATATACAGTGCTGATTCTCTCTTCATTTTTTATGTTGCCTTTGTTTAATATACTCAATTACAAACAAGAAATATCTGCAGAAATGTAGTATGCAGGAAATGTATATTTATATACATAAGGTATATGTATAATTTATCAAATGGAAGGAGTAGAACATTTCACTCAGTCTACACATAAGGTTAAGCTCTGAATACTTATTGTGGCTTTCATGAATCACAGGGCCTCACTTTTGCTACTGGGGATAAATTATTCCACTCTGCTGTATTATATATTCTTTGTATAAAAGATGCAA